>NC_086322.1:75665078-75947578 GCF_036172605.1 Pelobates fuscus | reverse complement strand
GCCGGTGCAAGGATTTTTGCCGCCCTAGACAAAATATAAATTTGCCCCCCCATGTGACATCACAATGCCCCACCCATATGATCTGCCATATGAACTAACGCCAGTGCTGCACACAGTGTGTGTTTACATTAAAAAGCCTGCAGGGACCAGCTATAGACACCAGAACCACTTCATTAAGCTATAGTGTCCCTTTAATGTGAGGTAAATTAAAGATTAGTGTCACTAATAATATACTAGATTGCCTACTTACAATTAGATGAGGATGATGATGGGCTGCAGTTTGGCTCCACTGGTCTGGTGTAGAACAGGACCTCTGGAGGCTGTTTGCAACTGTGGTCACAAAATTCAACGTTCTGGGAGAATTGGAAGCAGCTCCATTTTTTGGGGGCCTCTTAAACAGCTCAAGGTCTGGGCCCCAGGGCCTGACGGTGGGTATGCCCATAAGGCCCACTCATAAGTCCACTTATATGTTCCACCCACCCATGAGCTCGCTCACAGGGAGTGGAGTGTGTAGGGGATGTGTTATGTGTTATCTAATATGTGTGCTTATGGTATGTAGTGTATAGGGACAGGGCTGCCATCAGAAATTTTGGGGCCCCTGACAAAGCACAAGGTCTGGGCCCCCCCCACCCGACCCCTCCCTCCCGGGCCCGCCCACGCCCTACCTAGTCCGCTGACAATGATGCGGGACTGAATGTGGTGTGTATAGTGTAAGTGAATTAGAATGTGTGTAATGGATGTAGTGTTTGTGTGTATTAGATACTGTTTGTGCAGTGAATGCAGAGTGTGTTAGTGTAGCAGATGCAGTGTGTATAGTGAACGCAGAGTGTGTTTGAGTAGTGGATGTAGTGTGTGTACAGTGATGTAGTGTGTGTTTGTGTAGTGGATGTAGTGTTTGTATGTACTAGATGAAATGTGTTTAGTGGATGCAGTGCCTGTAGTTGATGTAGTGTGTGTATTAGACGCAGTGTCTGTGTATAGTGAATGCAGAGTGTTTCAATTTGTGGTGGATGTAGTGTGTGTACTGTGAATACAGGATGTTTGTGTAGTGGATGCTGTGTGTACAGTTAATGCAGAGTGTGTGTCGTATAGTGAATCCAGAGTGTGTGCATAGTTTAGTGAATCCAGAGTGTGTGCATAGTTTAGTGAATCCAGAGTGTGTGCATAGTTTAGTGAATCCAGAGTGTGTGTTAGTGTGTAATGAATGCAGAGTGTGTGTTAGTGTGTAATGAATGCAGAGTGTGTGTTAGTGTGTAGTGAATGCAGAGTGTGTCAGTGTAATGAATGTAGTGTGTGTGTTAGTGCAGCGAATGCAGAGTGTTTGTAAATGTGTAGTGAATGCAGAGTGTGTGTTAATGTGTAGTGAATGCAGAGGGTGTGTTAGTGTGTAGCGGATGCAGAGTGTGTGTTAGTGTAGTGAATGCAGAGTGTTAATGTGTAGTGAATGCAGAGAGTGTTTGAGTAGTGGATGTAGTGTGTGTACAGTGATGTAGTGTGTGTTTGTGTAGTGGATGTAGTGTTTGTATGTACTAGATGAAATGTGTTTAGTGGATGCAGTGTCTGTAGTGGATGTAGTGTGTGTATTAGACACAGTGTCTGTGTATAGTGAATGCAGAATGTTTCAATTTGTGGTGGATGTAGTGTGTGTACTGTGAATACAGGATGTTTGTGTAGTGGATGCTGTGTGTACAGGTGATGCAGAGTGTATGTTAGTGTAGTGAATGCAGAGTGTGTGTCAGTATAGTGAATCCAGAGTGTGTGCATAGTTTAGTGAATGCAGAGTGTGTGTTAGTGTGTAATAAATGCAGAGTGTGTGTTAGGGTGTAGTGAATACAGAGTGTGTCAGTGTAATGAATGTAGTGTGTGTGTAAATTTGTAGTGAATGCAGAGTGTGTGTTAATGTGTAGTGAATGCAGAGAGTGTCTTAGTGTAGTGAATGCAGAGAGTGTGTTAGTGTAGTGAATGCAGAGAGTGTGTTAGTGTAGTGAATGCAGAGAGTGTGTTAATGTGTAGTGAATGCAGAGAGTGTGTTAATGTGTAGTGAATGCAGAGAGTGTGTTAATGTGTAGTGAATGCAGAGAGTGTCTTAGTGTAGTGAATGCAGAGAGTGTGTTAGTGTAGTGAATGCAGAGAGTGTGTTAATGTGTAGTGAATGCCGAGAGTGTGTTAATGTGTAGTGAATGCAGAGAGTGTGTTAGTGTGTAGCGGATGCAGAGTCTGTGTTAGTGTAGTGAATGCAGAGAGTGTGTTAGTGTGTAGCGGATGCACAGTGTGTGTTAGTGTAGTGAATGCAGAGTGTGTTAGTGTGTAGCGGATGCAGAGTCTGTGTTAGTGTAGTGAATGCAGAGAGTGTGTTAGTGTGTAGCGGATGCACAGTGTGTGTTAGTGTAGTGAATGCAGAGTGTGTTAGTGTGTAGCGGATGCAGAGTGTGTGTTAGTGTAGTGAATGCAGAGTGTGGTAATGTGTAGCGAATGCAGAGTGTGTGTCAGTATAGTGGATGCAGTGAGTGTGTTAGTGTGTAGTGTATGCAGAGTGCATGTTGTATTAGTGAATGCAGTGTGTGTATTGTATTAGTGTATGCACTGTGTGTGTTAGTGTATGCAGTGTGTGTTGTATTTGTGTATGCAGTGTGTGTTGTGTCAGTGTATGCAGAGTGTGTTGTGTTAGTGTATGCAGTGTGTGTTGTGTTAGTGTATGCAGTGTGTTGTGTTAGTGTATGCAGTGTGTTGTGTCAGTGTATGCAGTGTGTGTGTGTTGTGTCAGTGTATGCAGTGTGTGTGTGTGTTGTGTCAGTGTATGCAGTGTGTTGTGTTGTGTTAGTGTATGCGGTGTGTGTGTTGTGTCAGTGTATGCGGTGTGTGTGTTGTGTTGGTGTATGCGGTGTGTGTGTTGTGTCAGTGTATGCAGAGTGTGTGTTGTGTTAGTGTATGCGGTGAGTGTGTTGTGTCAATGTATGCAAAGTGTGGGTTGTGTAAGTGTATGCAGTGTGTGTTGTGTCAGTGCATGCAGAGTGTGTTGTGTCAGTGTATGCAGAGTGTGTGTTGTGTTAGTGTATGCAGTGTGTGTTGTGTTGGTATGTGCAGTGTGTGTGTTGTGTCAGTGTATGTAGTGTGTGTTAGTGTATGTAGTGTGTGTGTGTGTGTTGTGTCAGTGTATGCAGTGTGTGTGTGTGTTGTGTCAGTGTATGTAGTGTGTGTGTTGTGTCAGTGTATGCAGTGTGTGTGTTGTGTCAGTGTATGTAGTGTGTGTGTGTGTGTAAATTTGCAATGAGGAGGGAGAGGGGGGGTCATTTTAACATTATTTAAAAAAAAATAAAAAATTAATTAATTAAATTGTTTCTCCCCCCTCCCTGCTTACCTGTGTCTAGGGAGGGGGGAGATTCCATCCCCGGTGGTCCGGTGGCATGGTGGGGCCCCCCGGCTCCCTGTTACCGCAGAGGGGGCCCAGGCCTCCAGCTTCTCCTCTTCTCTCCTCCAATAACTCTCGCGAGACCCGCGGAGCGTTGCCATGGCAACTGGGTCTCGCGAGAGTTATTAGCCGGGAGGAGAAAAGAAGAGGCTGGAGGCCTGGGCCCCCTCTGCGGTAACAGGGAGCAGGGGGCCCGCGGCTGCACACATAGATCGCGATATTCGCGATCTATGTGTGCAGGGAGGGAAAGTGGGGCCCAGGACTGCCAGAGCAGTCCGGGCCCCCCAGGGCCGCCGGGCCCGTGACAACTGTCACGGTTGTCACCCCCTGATGGCGGCCCTGTATAGGGATACCAGTTTGTGCAGGTGATGCAGTGTGTTTGTGTGTAGTGGAAGCAGTGTGTATTTGTGTATAAGGGATGTATTATGTGTTTCTGGTTGTGTGTGAGGGATGCCTTGTGTGAATCTGTGTTTGTATGCATAAGGGATGCAAGGTGTGTGTCTGTATGTGTGTGCATTGAGTGTAAGAGATGCATTGTGTTTCTGTGTGTATGTAAGAAAAACAGTGTGTGTGTTTGCATGTGTGTGTAAGGGTTTGCATTGTATGTTTCTGTGTATGTGTGCAAATGATGCATTGTCTTTGTGTGTAAGGGTTTCATTGTGTGTGTGTGTGTAATGGATGCATTGTTTCTCTGTGTGTAAGGGAAGCATGTTCTATTTCTGTGTATGTATAGGGATGCATTGTGTGTTTCTGTGTATGTATAGGGGTGCATTGTGTGTTTCTGTGTATGTATAGGGATGCATTGTGTGTGTGTGTGCGCGTAGTGTTAAAGAGCTCCCTGTCTTGCCCCCTGTCCTATAGAGCTGTCCAATCTGTCCCTTAGAGCTCTCCCCTGCCCTTTAGTGGTCTCTCCTCTCCCCCACCCTCCCCTAGCGGTCTCTTCTCACACTCACCCACCCTCCCTGTGCTCTTCTCACCCCCCCTCCACCCTCCCTGTGTTCTTCTCACTCCTCCCTCTGTGTGTTCTCTCCCCCCTCTGTTCTTCTTACCCCCCTCCTCCCTGTGTTCTTCTTACTCCCCCCCTTGTTCTTCTTACCCCCTTCTTCTTATTACTCCCCCCTTCTTCTTACCCCCTTCTTCTTCTTAACCCTCCTACTTCTTCTTACCCCTCTTCTTCTTCTTACCCCCTCTTCTTCTTCTTACCCCTTCCTTCTTCTTCTTACCCCATTCTTCTTCTTACCCCCCTTCTTCTTCTTACCCCCTTCTTCTTCTTACTCCCCCTTCTTCTTCTTACTCCCCCTTCTTCTTTTTACTCCCCCCTCTTCTTCCTCCCCCTTCTTCTTACCCCCTCTTCTTCTTACCCCCTTCTTCTAATTACTCCCCACTCTTGTTCTTACTCCCCCCTTCTTCTTCTTACCCCCCTCTTTTTCTTATCTCCCCTCCTTCTTACTCCCCCCTCTTATTATCCCCCCTCCCCTCTTCTTACTCCCTCTCTTCCCTCTTCTTACTCCCCCCTCCCCTTCTTCTTACTCCCCCCTCCCCTTCTTCTTACTCCCCCTCCCCTTCTTCTTACTCCCCACTCCCCTTCTTCTTACTCTCCCCCTCCCCTCTTCTTACTCTCCCCCCTCCCTCTTCTTACTCTCCCCCCCAATCTTCTTACTCTCCCCCCCTCCCCTCTTCTTACTCTCCCCCTCCCCTTCTTCTTACTCCCCCTCCCCTTCCTCTTACTCCCCCCTCCCCTTCTTCTTACTCCCCCCCTCCCCTCTTCTTACTCTCCCCCCTCCCCTCTTCTTACTCTCCCCCGTCCCCTCTTCTTACTCTCCCCCCCTCTTTTTACTCTCCTCCCCTCTTTTTACTCTCCCCCCCTCCCCTCTTCTTACTCCCCTCCCCCCTCCCCTCTTCTTACTCTCCCACTCCCCTCTTTTTACTCCCCCCCTCCCCTCTTTTTACTCCCCCCTCCCCTCTTTTTACTCTCCCCCCTCCCCTCTTTTTACTCTCCCCCCTCTTCTTACTCTCCCCCCCTACTCTCTCCCTCCCCCCCCCTCTGCTTACTCTCCCCCCCCCTACTTCTTACCCCCTTCCCTGTAGGTGGCCGAGCTGCACTCCAGTCCGCGGTCCCGGCCGGAGTGAAAGGAAGGTGCTCAGTGTGCACCTTCCCATCACTCCGGCCGGGACTGCGGACCGGAGTGCAGCTCGGCCACCTACAGGGGAGGGGAGAAGCTGCTGCAGCCGTCTGAGCGCTCTTTACAGAGCGCTCGGCGGCTGCAGCATTTAAAGGGCCCGCCCGCCGCGGCCGGTCCTAAAATAATTTCGGGCGGCCTGGGGGGCAATTGCCTCCCTGCCCCCCGGCCCAGCCCGCCCCTGGATTCCGGTGAGATACAGTTTGATTGTGTTGTGAGCTAATATAAGATGAAGATGGCAAAAAGAAGCAAAAACCACCATAGATTCGATGCTGAACTTCGGTTAGATGTGAAATTCCAATGTGAATCTATTATAAATTGTAAGGGCCTTATCATATGCTATCTTTGTGTTATTGGACAGTGCTGCACGTGCTAAGGATCGTGCGTGATATAGAAGGTTGTTTAATCCATCCAGTTCTTGGAATAGTGGAACTCTGGAACAGAGTCTGTGTGCTGTGGGGTGCAGCTGGAAAAACACCTGAAAATAAGAGCGTGATAATGCATCAGCCAGTTTGTTATCTACACCAGGAATATGTTCACAGCAGAGGTAACATTGAAATGAGGCAGCCAACCAAGTCAATCTTCGGACCAATCTCATGATCGTCAGGGATGAGGAACACCCCTTATTGATGATTGTCACAGAGACATCGAATAGCCTTCCCTGTCCAAGATGCCCCCAAGTGTGCGCTGCTGCCACTATAGGGTAAATCTCGAACAGGGCGGAGGTCTCCTTGAAATCTGTAAAGGAAAGGGTCTCAATTGGCCATGAGTCTCTGAACCACATATTACCAAAAACAGCTGCGAAACCTGTGTCTGCCGCAGCGTCAGTCATAATAATTGGTGATACGTGAGAAAGAAGAGGAATGAACATAGAGATACCATTCCAATCTGAAAGAAACCGGTGCCACATGTGTAAATCGACTATTGCCGGGGGATCGAGGCATACAATGGTATTATTGGACAGGCCCAGAAGCAGACAAAGAAGCCTAAAAATGAACGCTCTTCCCTGCGGGATGATTCGCATGGCGAAGTTAAGTGAGCCCAGCAACGACTGGAGATCCCTGCGATTACACGAACCAACCCGCAGGAATTGGTCCATGATGCATTGTAATTTGTTGTCAGGGAGGCTTGCCTGTAATGCCACTGTATCCAGGATGAGGATACCTAATGTGGAGAAAAAACCTATAGTGCTAAAATGCTTTGGGGTGTCTGTGTACCACCAGTAAGAAATCGTCGAGATAGTGAATCACCGTGGGGCAATGAAGTACATTCAGGAGCAGCCAACAGAGGGTTTCTGCAAAAATATCGAACAATTTTGGGCTGCTCCTGGAACCAAAAGGGAGCCTAGTGCAAAAGTAATAATTTTCCCTCCATTTAACACCGTGAATATGCCACAGAGACGGATGAATTGGCAGCAGCTTGAATGCATTGGCAATGTCCGTTTTACTTAACCAAGCATGCTTACCCGTCTGTAGAATGGCCTGAATGACATTGTCCACTGTGGCTTAATGGAGGGAGAATTCTACAGTGGGGAAAAGAGAATTAATGCTAGGTGTGAAGGACGAACGAGGAGCCGAGAGATCAAGGATTAGCCGTTTTTTATTTGATGAAGCATTGATAACAATACTGATGAGGTTGGTTTGCCATGACTGGAAAGGTGAGTGTTTGAAAGGGCTTCACATAAAGCCTAATTGTGTTTCCTTGGCTAATAGAGTGTCTACTGTTACTGGATCGGCATAGGCTGATAACAAGTTTGGGCATTTCAGTGTGGCAGAGGGGAGTGCAACAAGACCTGTGTGAAAACCTTCAGAAAATCCTGACACCAAGAAATCTACGAAGTGGGGTGAGGTTTGAGAGTGCAATGATAGGTGAGATTATCCACATTAACCTCCATATGTCACACGTTTTTGGCGTGCGTCCTGAAACAAATTGAGCAGATGTGCAACAACCTGCACGCACTGTAATTACAGGCGCCCGCGTTAAAGTTGTTGCACACCTGCGCCTTTCCCAAGAACATGATGGGTTGACCCAAATTGTCTTTCTGACCCTGGTCTTGACCCACGGAGGTGTTAACATGAGTGCATGTGGGGGCTGTGAACAGGGCCGGACTGGGAATTAAAAGCAGCCCTGGAAAAAAAATATTTACCAGCCCATTATGCGTCGCGCCAGCATAGTGTGCAGATACAGAGTTAGAAAAGATAATTTAAAATTAAAATTATTACTCCAACGTGAAAAAAAGCACATATAGGCTTAAAAAAAAGAGTGCAGATTTATTTTAAGCAGACGTGCCTTTGCATATAACCAATGTTTCAGTCCAACTACCATGACATATTAAGGAAAGCTTGGTAATGGGACTGAAATGGTGAATGTATGTAGGGCACAACTGTAAAAAATGACGTTATCTTGTTTATTTTGAGGTTCTGTGGGTGCACTCTTCACTTTAAATATGTTATTGTGCTGGATTATGCACCTAGCAACAAGACCAATATCTGCTTATTACATATTGTACATATCAATGACATTTCTTAGTGTATTATGCATATATAAACGTACATTAATATATGTGTAAATATAATAGGCATAATTATATATATATATATATAATATAAATCAGTGGCGGATCCAGAGCCTGATCTCAGGAGGGGCACCTATAGATTATTTAAAGAAATAATCCATGCACAATAACCACTACTGCTCTGTGTAGTGGGTATGGTGCCAGGAGTACCGGGACCCGCTCCCAGAGTAAGTAGTCAAACCGTTTAAGTACAGTTTGACAACTTACCTGGAGTCTCCTGGGATATGGGGCTGTAGTAGGGTATAGGAGCAGTGGTGCAATGTGTGAGGGGTGCAATGTGTGTGAAAGGTTCAGTGTGTAGGGTGCGTGGGGCAATGTGTGTATGGGTGGCTGTGTGTGTAGGGGAATGTGTGTATGGGGGTCTGTGTGTGTGTATGGGGGGGCAGTGTGTGAATGTGTATGGTGTGTGTGGGCAGTGTTTGTATGGGGCTAGAGTTCACTCTCACCACTTGGACCACCAGGAATCCCTGGTGATCGCAGTGGTAAAAGTGAACTCTAGCCCATAGCTCCAGGGCTAGAGTTTCCCTGTGGCACTCTCCCTCCCCCTCTGTCTCTCTCTATTCACCCCTCTTTCTCCCCTTGTATCTCACTCTCCCCCCTCTGTCTCTTTCTCCCTCCTTTCCCTGTGGCACTCTCCCAACCCCTCTGTCTCTCTCTATTCACCCCTCTTTCTCCCCTTGTGTCTCACTCTCCCCCTCTGTCTCTTTATCCCCCCTTTCTCTGTGGCACTCTCCCTCCCCCTCTGTCTCTCTCTATTTGCCCCTCTTTCTCCCCTTGTGTCTCACTCTCCCCCTCTGTCTCTTTATCCCTCCTTTCCCTGTGGCACTCTCCCTCACCTTCTGTCTCTCTCTATTCGCCCCTCTCTCCCCCCTTGTGTCTCACTCTCCCCCCTCTTCCTGTGGCACTCTCCCCCCTCAGTCTCTCTCTCTATTCACCCCCCTCTGTCTCTCTCTCTCTCTATTCACCCCCCCTCTGTCTCTCTCTCTCTATTCACCCCCCCTCTGTCTCTCTCTCTCTTTTCACCCCCCCTCTGTCTCTCTCTCTATTCACCCCCTCTGTCTCTCTCTCTATTCACCCCCCTCTGTCTCTCTCTCTATTCCCCCCTCTGTCACTCTCTATTCACCCCCTCTGTCTCTCTCTCTCTATTCACCCCCCTCTGCCTCTCTCTCTCTATTCACCCCCCTCTGTCTCTCTCTCTATATTCACCCCCCTCTGTCTCTCTCTCTATTCACCCC
Organism: Pelobates fuscus; assembly: GCF_036172605.1. Taxonomy (NCBI): domain Eukaryota; kingdom Metazoa; phylum Chordata; class Amphibia; order Anura; family Pelobatidae; genus Pelobates; species Pelobates fuscus. The sequence goes on along the minus strand of NC_086322.1, from coordinate 75,938,179 downwards.
CCTGTCTCTCTCTCTCTCTATTCACCCCCCTCTGTCACTCTCTCTCTATTCACCCCCCTCTGTCTCTCTCTCTATTCACCCCCCTCTGCCTCTCTCTCTCTATTCACCCCCGTCTCTCTTTCTATTCACTCCCCTCTGTCTGTCTCTCTCTCTATTCACCCCCCCTCTGTCTCTCTCTCTATTCACTCCCCCCTCTGTCCCTCTCTCTATTCACCCCCTCTGTCTCTCTCTCTTCACCCCTCTTTCTCCCCTTGTGTCTCACTCCCCCCCTCTGTCTCTTTCTCCCTCCTTTCCCTGTTGCACTCTCCCTCCCCCTCTGTCTCTCTCTATTCACCCCTCTTTCTCCCCTTGTGTCTCACTCTCCCCCTCTGTCTCTTTCTCCCTCCTTTCCCTGTGGCACTCTCCCTCCCCCTCTGTCTCTCTCTATTTACGCCTCTTTCTCCCCTTGTGTCTCACTCTCCCCCCTCTGTCTCTTTCTCCCTCCTTTCCCTGTTGCACTCTCCCAACCCCTCTGTCTCTCTCTATTCACCCCTCTTTCTCCCCTTGTGTCTCACTCTCCCCCCTCTGTCTCTTTATCCCTCCTTTCCCTGTGGCACTCTCCCTCACCTTCTGTCTCTCTCTATTCGCCCCTCTCTCCCCCCTTGTGTCTCACTCTCCCCCCTCTCCCTGTGGCACTCTCCCCCCTCTGTCTCTCTCTCTATTCACCCCCCTCTGTCTCTCTCTCTATTCACCCCCTCTGTCTCTCTCTCTTTTCACCCCCCCTCTGTCTCTCTCTCTTTTCACCCCCCGTCTCTCTCTCTATTCACCCCCCTCTGTCTCTCTCTCTCTATTCACCCCCCCTCTGTCTCTCTCTCTATTCACCCCCTCTGTCTCTCTCTCTATTCACCTCCCTCTGTCTCTCTCTCTATTCCCCCCTCTGTCACTCTCTCTCTATTCACTCCCCCTCTGTCTCTCTCTCTTCACCCCCTCTGTCTCTCTTCACCCCCTGTCTCTCTCTCTCTTCACACCCCCTCTGTCTCTCTCTCTCTTCACCCCCTCTCTCTCTCTCTCTCTATTCACCCCCCTCTGTCTCTCTCTCTATTCACCCCCCTGTCTCTCTCTCTATTCCCCCCCTCTATCACTCTCTCTCTATTCACCCCCCCTCTATCACTCTCTCTCTATTCACCCCCCTCTGTCACTCTCTCTATTCACCCCCTCTGTCACTCTCTCTCTATTCACCCCCCCTCTGTCACTCTCTCTCTATTCACCCCCCTCTGCCTCTCTCTCTATTCACCCCCGTCTCTCTCTCTATTCACCCCCCGTCTCTCTCTCTATTCACCCCCCGTCTCTCTCTCTATTCACCCCCCTCTGTCTCTCTCTCTCTATTCACCCCCCTCTGTCTCTCTCTCTATTCACCCCCCTGTCTCTCTCTCTCTATATTCACCCCCCTCTGTCTCTCTCTCTATTCCCCCCTCTGTCACTCTCTCTATATTCACCCCCTCTGTCTCTCTCTCTACTCACCCCCTCTGCCTCTCTCTCTCTATTCACCCCCCGTCTCTCTCTCTATTCACCCCCCCTCTGTCTCTATCTCTATTCACCCCCCCTCTGTCTCTCTCTCTATTCACCCCCCCTCTCTCTCTCTCTCTTCACCCCCCTCTGTCTCTCTCTCTTCACCCCCCCTCTGTCTCTCTCTCTTCACCCCCCGTCTCTCTCTTCACCCCCCTCTGTCTCTCTTCACCCCCCTCTGTCTCTATTCACCCCCCTCTGTCACTCTCTCTATTCACCCCCTCTGTCACTCTCTCTCTATTCACCCCCCCTCTGTCACTCTCTCTCTATTCACCCCCCTCTGCCTCTCTCTCTATTCACCCCCGTCTCTCTCTCTATTCACCCCCGTCTCTCTCTCTATTCACCCCCCGTCTCTCTCTCTATTCACCCCCCGTCTCTCTCTCTATTCACCCCCCTCTGTCTCTCTCTCTCTATTCACCCCCTCTGTCTCTCTCTCTATTCACCCCCCTGTCTCTCTCTCTCTCTATTCACCCCCCTCTGTCTCTCTCTCTATTCCCCCCTCTGTCACTCTCTCTATATTCACCCCCTCTGTCTCTCTCTCTACTCACCCCCTCTGCCTCTCTCTCTCTATTCACCCCCCGTCTCTCTCTCTATTCACCCCCCCTCTGTCTCTCTCTCTATTCACCCCCCTCTCTCTCTCTCTCTATTCACTCCCCCTCTGTCTCTCTCTCTCTTCACCCCCCTCTGTCTCTCTCTCTTCACCCCCCCTCTGTCTCTCTCTCTTCACCCCCCCTCTGTCTCTCTCTCTCTTCACCCCCTGTCTCTCTCTCTCTTCACCCCCCCTCTGTCTCTCTCTCTCTCTTCACCCCCTCTGTCTCTCTCTCTTCACCCCCTCTGTCTCTCTCTCTCTTCACCCCCTCTGTCTCTCTCTCTCTTTTCACCCCCTCTGTCTCTCTCTCTCTTGTCACCCCCTCTGTCTCTCTCTCTCTTTTCACCCCCCGTCTCTCTCTTCACCCCCCCTGTCTCTCTCTCTCTATTCACCCCCCCACTTCCATCCCCCCCACCCACCTGAGAGGAGTCAGGGGGCCGGCCGCATTGCACGCTGCAGCCTCGCCGGTCCGGCAGCACTGTTAATGCTGAGGGCTGAAGGGGGAGGGAGGAGCATGTCTCTCTACCATGCTCCCTCGTGGTTCCCACAATCCCCAGCACGGATGCTGCTGGGGATTGTGGGAACCGCGAGGGAGCATGGTAGAGAGACATGCTCCTCCCTCAGCCCTCAGCATTAGGTGTGCCCCCGGACCGGTGAGGCTGCAGCGTGCAATGCGGCCGCCTGCCGGCCAGCCCCCTCAAAGTGTGTGCCACCGGACCGGCCACCCGGTGGCACATATATTGCCAGAGCAGCCCCCAGGTGCCGTGGCCCACCAGGAAATTTCCCGGTATCCCGGTGGGCTAGTCCGGCCTTGGCTGTGAATGTGGATGGTTTGGCTTCACAGGGGCACAAGATGATGGAATGTGAAGTGGATGCAAAAACCGCACAAGCTGGGGGCCTTAAGCCGGCAAAATGCCTGCAGAACAGCTTGGTGTCCAACTCCCTCCAGTTGGTTTGAATGTTAAATTGTGCAAGAGCTGCTGCTGCTTTGGCCGATACCGACTTGTGGTAATCGTAAAACGCAAAGCTTTTTATGCCCCATACTTATGCCCCAGATCCACTAACTTTTGCAAGTACATGTCTAGCTCTTCTCGCCTCTGGGGATATACGGAACAGATGACATCCATGTAAAGCCCAAAGGTGAGTACAAACTCTGGGATTGACAGCTTCTTATTTAGTCTGGGATCCCTAGCTTTTAGAGCCACAGACAAATCCCCATAGCTGTATGTTCTATTTTCTATAACATCCTGTGAAGCAATAAGTAGTGAAACCAAGTTAACTTCCTTACCATCAAGAATGTCCTCCCTGATGGAGGGGGGGATCAAATGTGCCAGTGTGATAAGGTGTGAAGTACCCGGCAAAGTAGCCACCGCTGGTGCTGGATTTGCAGCAGGGATATCTATGGGGTTGTTATGTAGGTGAACTGTTTCCAACACTGTCAGTTGTTCACTACTGGCTTGCAGGGAGGCAAAGAATATAGACATCCTGCCTTGCGCTTCTCCCATATAGTCCAAGTTGCGCCTTGTGCGCTCGTTCTGGGCCTTGGTTCGGTAGATTGCGTATTAAACAGCCTATAAAGCTCAGCCTTTCTAGCAGTAGTAGGAAAGGGGATATTCCTACGCCGTTATTCTGCAGCAAGTTTAGGGATAGTCCAGGATCTTAACGACCCTGGGGAAGCTGGGGTAATTGATTCAACAGGGGAAATTGGACGGGTGGGGGTGCTGGGCCTCGCTGGGGTTTCTGGGAGAGATAGGCCATCTTCATGTTCGGATGCTTGAGACATGCTAGACATAACAAAAACAATAATCAATGATTTATGCAAGTTAACCCGATCTATAACTGGCTGGCTAATTAGTGCCATTAGGTGAAGGATTAGACTACCCCAGGGATAGATGAGGCTCTGCTAGTTGCCAAGTGGCGGAGAGAGGCTCTATCTATGTTTTGGTTCGAGGGAACGTGGCCACCGAAAATGTTGTGGCGGGATGTTGGCCTCTCAGTGATTTCTAAAAGAATCAAACGTTTGACCATGATAGGTGAATCTGACTAATACCCTAAAGAAGGGTACGTGAGCTAGGACCATGTGGACGAGCCTTTGTGGTGAGGCTAGGGTTTCCTAGCATATTATAAGATTCATAGGTGAAGGCTAGCATCTGAAACCCTAAAGCCAGTTCTCTATCACTGAACGGGGGCCTGACTCTTGTAATGATTAATGTAAGTGGGTAAGTATGTAGCTGAAATGGTTGACCGAACAGTATATACCTATAGAAATAAATTCCAGAATTACTAAGGTAGTAACTTAAGTAATAGATAGTGTAGCTACTAAATATAATTCCCCCTGGCGCACTCCATTGCTCTGTATTAGTAAATGTAGTTCCCATGGGCGTAGGAACCCAAAAAAATCTGGGGGGGATAGCATTTTTACTCGCCGGGTATATTCTTATTCCGTAAACTAGGAGTTGTTTATCCCATTGTACAGCGCTACGGAATTTGCAGTCGCTATATAAATGATTAAATAATAACAACATTAAAGGGTCACCACAGGGAAGGGGTTTTACTTACCCAGATACAGCGCCGGGATCCTCCTGATTAGAACCACCCCTACCCTTCCCATGAATATTAGAACCACCCCTACCCCTTCCATGCACAAAAGAACTCCACCTACCCCTTCCACGCACATTAACTCCCTACCCCTTCCATGCATATTAGTACCCCCCTAACCCCTTCCATGCATATTAGAACCCACTCTACCTCTTCCATTCATATTAGTACTCCCCTAACCCCTTCCAATAATTTTTCTACCTACCCCCTCCTCCCATCCATATTAGTAGCCCCCCTAAACCCTTCCAATTATTTTTCTACCTACCCCTCTCCCCTATCCTTATTAGTAGCCCCTCTAACCCTTTCCAATTATTTTTCTGCCATGTTAACTAACGCCAGTGCTGGAGTGCCTACATTAAAAGGCCTGCAGGGACAGGCTATAGACACCAGAACCACTACACTAAGCTGCAGTGCTTCTGGGGACTATAGTGTTTCTTTAATGTGAGGTAAATTAGAGATTAGTGCAACGAATAATATGCTAGATTGCCTACTTACAACCAGATGAGGATGATGATGGGCTCTAGCTGCAGTCTGGCTCCACTGGTCTGGTGTAGAACAGGCTCTCTGGAGGCTGTTTGTAACTGTGGTCACAAAAATCAATGTTCTGTGAGAACGGGAAGCAGCTCCATTTTTTGGGGGTCCTTTACACAGCTCAAGGTCTGGATCCCAGGGTCCACCTTCATGTTCCACCAATGAGTTTGTTCACAGGGGGTGGAGTGTGTAGGGGATGTCCTGATATGTGTGTAAGGAATGCATTGTGTGAATCTGTGTTTGTATGTGTAAGGGCTGCAAGGTGTGATTCTGTGTATGTACGGGATGCAGTGTGTGCGTCTGTAAGGGGTGCATTGAGTGTATGTACGGGGTGCATTGAGTGTGTAAGGTTGCATGATTGTGTGAGTGTGTGTGTGTGTGTGCACGGGGTGCATTGAGTGTGTGTAAGGATGAATTGTGTGTTTCTGTGTGTGTAAGGGTGGTATGATTGTGTGATTGTGTGTGTGTGTGTGTGTGTGTGTGGTGGATGTCAATCTCTCTCCCTCCCTTGTCACTCTTTCTCCCCCCCCTCCCTGCTTCTTTCTCCCCCCCCTCCCTCCCTGCTTCTTTCTCCCCCCTCCCTCCCTGCTTCTTTCTCCCCCCCCTCCCTCCCTGCTTCTTTCTCCCCCCCTCCCTCCCTGCTTCCTTCTCCCCCCCCCTCCCTCCCTGCTTCCTTCTCCCCCCCCCTCCCTCCCTGCTTCCTTCTCCCCCCCTCCCTCCCTGCTTCCTTCTCCCCCCCTCCCTCCCTGCTTCCTTCTCCCCCCCTCCCTCCCTGCTTCTTTCTCCCCCCCTCCCTCCCTGCTTCTTTCTCCCCCCCTCCCTCCCTGCTTCTTTCTCCCCCCCCTCCTTCCCTGCTTCTTTCTCCCCCCCCCTCCCTCCCTGCTTCTTTCTCCCCCCCCCTCCCTCCCTGCTTCTTTCTCCCCCCCTCCCTCCCTGCTTCTTTCTCCCCCCCTCCCTGCTTCTTTCTCCCCCCCCTCCCTGCTTCTTTCTCCCCCCCTCCCTGCTTCTTTCTCCCCCCCTCCCTCCCTGCTTCTTTCTCCCCCCCTCCCTGCTTCTTTCTCCCCCCCCTCCCTGCTTCTTTCTCCCCCCCTCCCTGCTTCTTTCTCCCCCCTCCCTGCTTCTTTCTCCCCCCCCTCCCTGCTTCTTTCTCCCCCCCTCCCTGCTTCTTTCTCCCCCCCCTCCCTGCTTCTTTCTCCCCCCCCCTGCTTCTTTCTCCCCCCCCCTCCCTGCTTCTTTCCCCCCTCCCTGCTTCTTTCCCCCCCTCCCTGCTTCTTTCTCCCCCCTCCCTGCTTCTTTCCCCCCCCCTCCCTGTTTCTTTATTTCCCCACCCTCCCTCCCTGTTTCTTTATTTCCCCTCCCTCCCTGTTTCTTTATTCCCCCCCTTCCCCCCCCTGTTTCTTTATTTCCCCTTCCTCCCTCCCTCCCTGTTTCTTTATTTCCCCTCCCTCCCTGTTTCTTTATTCCCCCCCTCCCCCCTCCCTCCCTGTTTCTTTATTCCCCCCCCTCCTGTTTCTTTATTCCCCCCCCCCTCCCTGTTTCTTTATTCCCCCCCCCTCCCCTCCCTGTTTCTTTATTTCCCCTTCCTCCCTCCCTCCCTGTTTCTTTATTCCCCCCCCCTCCCTCTTCCCCCCTTCCTGTTTCTTTCTCTCCCTCCCTCCCCTACCTATGATGTAGCGTGGCCGAGCGCTGTATAGTCCGCCGGTACAGGTAGCTTTTGTTTCCTGTACCCGGCGGACTAACAGGAAGTGCACACTCAGTGTGCACTTCCTGTTAGTCCGGCCGGGTACAGGAGACAGATGCTCCCTGTACCGGCGGACTATACAGCGCTCGGCTACGCTACAGTGAAGGAGTGACAGGAGGGAGCGCTGAGCGCTTCCCTCCTGTCAGCTCCTCTCTTCATGCTGCGCCCGGGCGGTGCGCTCTCATGGACGCACCAGCCCGGGCAAAGCTGCAGCCGCCTGAGGCTCTCTGCAGAGCGCTCGGGCGGCTGCAGCATCAGGGGGGGGCGGCGGAGCTGGGGGGGATTTCCCCATACCTGTCCCCCCCGCATGATTTGCTGGGGGGGATGCGTCCCCCCCATCCCCCCCGGTTCCTACGCCCATGGTAGTTCCTACCTAATGCCTACCTCCTGGAGAGTGGTCTTTATCTTTACTTGGCTGCATGTTGTGAAGGGGTTATATAATATATTTTTGGTGTCACAGAAAAAATTTAGACTCCCCCTAAATATTGTATGTCTTGATTCGTCCATAATTCTGGCACATTTCTGGAGAATTTTGGTCAAAATTTCAGCTCAGAGTAAAGGAATTCTGCCAAACATGCAACAGACCCAAATTTGGCCAGTTTTTAGTTTGTCCTGAAATGAAACTCCAAGTTTATTCTACACCAGTTTTGTCACTGCAGTATGTAAGTTATTACATAATCTGCAAATTCTGAAGGATTATTGATTCATTATTTTATCCTGCCTACAATATTTGAATACTGTATAGCACCTAGCATCAATTTGTAGTGCACTGAGCCAATATGGATAAGTGATATGTCTTCATGAAAACAATGGTGAATCTACTAAGTCTAACCTAAGTCATTAAACGGTCATTCTAGTTATTGTAGCAATTGAATGCAACTCAATTAATAATTGTGACTGGCGTCCCCTGGTGGCATACCATTTTTGAACAGATTAGCACTGAATGGGGGTCATAAGCCACTCACATCCTGGCTCAATATCTAACAAAGTGATTATACTTTTCCTTAGCCATACCAATTCATACCAGCAATGGGCAGCACTGATAGGCTGAAAGTGGTCAGCTGACACTTTCATCTGTTGATACTTATGCTGATGCTTGCTCATTAGCCTGTGCAGCAAAGAGGGAATAGATTGCTGTGGAATCTTGTTTAGTATTAACCCTTCAAAAAACAGTTTTACACCAAACAGAAGTATGATGTCATGGGACTCCAGACACTATAAATCAATGAGATGAAGCACCAAGAGCAGGCTTCCTCAAACTCCGGCCCTCCAGATGTTGCTGAACTACAACTCCCATGATTCTATGAATGAAATAGGCTGAGAATCATGGGAGTTGTAGTTCAGCAACATCTGGAGGGCCAGAGTTTGAGGAAGCCTGGCCTAGAGAGTCCCTTTATGTTAAAAATGCACTCAGACAAATCACCTACTGCTGTTTAGTAAGTTTATATTGTACGTTTTTATATTGTATTGTTTTGTAATATATTGAATGCTATTGTAACAATGCAGTGATTGTGGATCAAGGACATGCTTGAAAATGAGAAAAATCTTGTATGATTCCTGGTTAAATTTGTTATAAATAAATAAATGCTGTCCATCATCTATATACATATGATGTGCCCTCCTGTTGAATTTGTAAATTTATACCATCACACATCATACATTTACAATTTAAGTTTATACTTAAGACAACTCAAATACTGTACATTTAATAGCTGCTGTGGTGTTAAGTGTAATGTTTTGGTGATGCCAAATAGCAAGTTGAAGAAGCAGCCAAGTCCATTTATCCTTTTAGGATCACTAAAGGAAATCATGATTTGCATTGATAATGAGAGTGAATATACATAGTTTTTCAGTGGGTTTTCTATGACACTAGTCTTGGCTGCAGATCCTAAACAAAATAGCAGCATGCCCATTCTTATTACATGAAAGCAGGAATGCCAGATGCAGATGCATTCCAAGATGGTCTTTTTCTCAGCAATACCATAGAGTACAGTGAGTAACAGCTGATGGTCAGTTACTTTTTTGAGCTAAGCTTCAAATACAGATCATTTGTTGCTTTTACTGTTCCTTGAAGTAAACACAAACCTTTTTTTTTTTTTTTTAAATATTATTATTATTATTATTTAACTGCATTGGAGTGCAAGCTCTAACAATGTCATTTTCAGAAGGACCGGTTCCAGGTGGTTTCATCATTCATAACAGATATTCTCTAGAATACAGAAGTTTTGGGCTCAGACTACAAAGTTCTGGAATTTGTGTCAGCTGTTCTGGCTAATTGTGTGCACCTGTGCAGCATGGACATCACAATCTTCCATTTCTCCATGGTTCTGTTCTGCAGCTCACATCATGGGAACTCTGACCAGTCTGCAGCTAACCAGCCCAATACACAGCAAACTGCGATGCACTGTGTTTTCTCACACCTTTCCATCAGCATTAATTTTTTTCATCAATTTGAGCTACAGTAGCTCTTCTGTGTGCATTCCCCTTAACATCTATGCTTCAAAGCATCCTGGTCCTCTGCATCCATCACATTGCCATATTTGTTGTCATAGAGGGGCCCCCACAGTCAGGAACCTTAGTGACAGTATCCAGATACATATTTATTTATGCTTCATTTTATTTAATATTGTAGTGGCTCCACCTGGACTGTTTGTGGGAGATTGTTACTTTTCATTTTTATTAGTGGCATAGGATTACATGTTTGATAATCTGTATATGTTTTTATGTTTCTGATACTTTTTATATGTTTTCAGATAGACCTTTGATTTTAAGATCTTGGTGGTTTTACAGAGGATACAGTGTATACAACGGACAGACAAGTACCAATTACAGACATACAGAAGTAAAACATCCCCACAATGCATCCTGGCTTCCTCCTCTCTGCCCTGGAGAAGTAATTCAATTATCTCCCAGGACAAAGGCAAAACTCCATTACACACGTGGGGACACAAAAACAGACTATCACTTTAAAATACATAAAGACACATTTTATACATAAAACACAGACATGTAATATATCCCCATATAGCTCAGGTCTGAGTGCACATTATTAGGTGAATGGCACTCAGACCACACGAATACAGTTTTATTGCCATGGAGCCAGAGTCTTTAATTACACGAATTGGCTCCATGGCATAGCTATCTGGGTTAACATTCACATAAAATAAACTACCGAATTTACATGCATTCGGTTAAATATATACGAATTAGAACCAGGTGCTGGAGGTTCAGCGGTGCCTGCACGTAAAAGTGTCCGGGTTTGTTGCATGAAAGCCGGGCAGAAAAGCGCTGGCTGCCTGGGGAGCTCCAGAACACCGCCATCTAGTGGCCGCTAAGTGTAACCGCGGCCACCCAGTAACAATCAATTAAGCTGCGGTTAACCGCAGCTTCAGGGAGGTAAATGGAGGGCACACTCCAGTTCCTGGGTGGCCAATTAACGGCACCGCCCGGCTTCCCACGGCTCTGGGGAGTCTGACAAACGGCTGTTTGTTTGGTAGAAAGCATCTACCGAACGGCTGTGCAGAAAGGGAAAAATAAATCTTTTTGCACAGTAAAATTAACCCTTTAGCTGCCGGTCCATAATCCAAAGGCAGCAGGCGGGCAACCAGGCTCCTCCAATGCAATGTGGCGAGATTGGTCTCATCACAATGTGTAACCCCTTTTTCACATTAAGATTTTATCGGTATGTAGGTACCCAATAAAAATATATACAGTTAGTTAATAGAGATTACCTAATGATATAAGAAGGGTGTAATGCATAATGCTCAGGATGTGCTCATCAAGGTGGAACTATGTAAAGCTATTGAACTGCAGCATATTAATGTCTATAAAACAGTACATTCTGTATTAATTTAGTACAGTACATGTACATCAGTGGAGTTGCATCATACTGCCACCGCAGTGGAGGGAAGAATGTGGAGGTCACATCTTATGCACCAGGGAGCAAGACCATTTACCTATGTAGAGCTTGAACTCATTTAGAGGTATGAGGCCATGAGTGGCTGTGAGTGACTGTGAGCAAGATCACAATAGATTTTAAATGACTTGGAGCATATGTAAAGTGCTATAATTTACTGACTGAATGTACAATGTACAAAATACATTTTTCTTTATTCCACTTACAAATTAAATGCATGCTGTCCCTTTAATAATAACACAATTGTTAGAGCCAATTTATACAGCTGTAAAATATTTTCACACACACAACACATATATTGCTTATATATTTTGTCGTTTATTTTCTCAAGTCATCTCATATACTTTAAAGCAATATTTGCCGTTTTGGTAATGCTTGCATCACAATACAGAGTAATTTAATAACTACCTGATTTTTCAATCACAAAACTAAGTTAGCCTTCATCCGACTCATATCCAAGTAGAAGAACAATAATAATAAAAAATATAATTTATGTGTATGTTTTGTATTTTAGTGCAGAATCCCATGAAAAAAGAGCTCTGAGGTCAATAATTCCCTTTAAGAAACAAACTTGAATACAAATGAGGAAGCGCGGCCAGCACGGTATGAAATATTTATTTTTGGAAGAATTGCGTTTGCTCTCATTGACCTACAGTTTGTAAAGATCGCTTGCTTTGCTTGTTAGTTACCAAAGCAGTGAACGGTTTTAACGTATTGGCAGTGTTTAGCTCTGAACAGCAGCAGCAAAATGCTTGGAAAGAAAAAAAAAAAAAAGTATAATAATTTCACTGCCTTGCTTTTTAATAAATATGGAGAAAAACACTCTCTTGTGCAAGCTCCTTCACAGGAAATGAATACTACATTAACAATAATTTAAACAAGATGTTAAATACTGCAAAACATTACGGTTGGTTCAGTAAAAAAAAAAAATTAAAAAAAAGAATATTGAAGTCAGTTTGAAGAATGGGGGATAAATTAACTCAAGAACTCCACCAAGGGTTAGACATGGGTAATAGCATCTACAAAATATGTTTTTCTACTGACCTTTCAACTCCTTAAAAAGAACCTAAACTTCTTGTCAGTTAACTGTGTAGCTCCAATTTAATTTTCAAAAGCTTCAATGCATTCCCATTGCCCCAGTTTATTTTTAAATACACACTTTTTTTATTCTAAGACATATTTTCAACTTGGAACTTTGATGCACTTTACTCTGTGAATGATTACAGTTGCTGTGAGCTAGTGTAAAGTCAACGGAATTCTCTAAATTATTCATTGCAATAACAGTCTCATTGATAGGCAATGAAGCCTTTAAGTGTAAATAAGGAAATTACACATACTGTAGTAGCCTTTTAAGCAGGTAATAGATGTCTAAAGCTGTGGTTGTTTAATTGGTCATTCGCCAAAACAAAAAAAAAAAAAGATTTAAGCATCTGTTTCTAGCATGATCTTTTTTTCTTTTCCTTTGCTGGAGGGATATGAAGCTAAAGTGCATGATAAAACAATTATAAGTAGTTGTTTGACAACAGGCAGTACGAAGCTGAAGTAAAATGTGGCCATGTTTAATTAAAACGGTACATCCTCGGGACACATTTTTTTATGCATCTCATTACAAAAGATTAAAATGGATATTTCATTTGTATGTGTGAACTTGTTCATCACTTTAAAACAAAAAAAAAGTTGCAGGCAAAACTTAGATTGATTGTGTAAAAGATCACTACAGGATCCTGTAATAATATAACCCTTTATATACCAGGAAGAACAGATTGCTTAAAAGCAGCCGTTATGATGAGAAGCCATTACAGATTTGTATTCAAGAGGAAGTCTGAACTGCTAGTGTGTTTTGTAGTCTGTGGTTTTGGTTTCTCAAGCACCTCCTGCAATGCCAGACTGCATAGAGATGGCTCAAAGAATGCTAGAAATGTAGACATCCACTAGTTTTGCTTTGGGTTCTTATAAGATGGAGTCATTAAAGAATGTGACGGCAGATAAGAAGCATTCGCCCCATCTAGTCTGCCTAATTGTCTAATACTTTCATTAGTCCCTGGCCCTATCTTATAGTTAGGATAGCCTTATGCCTATCCCACGCATGTTTAAACTCCTTTACTGTGTAATCCTTTACCACTTCAGCTGGAAGGCTATTCCATGCATTCACTACACCCTCAGTGAAGTAATACTTTCTGATATGATTTTTAAACCGTTGCCCCTTTAATTTAAGACTATGTCCTCTTGTTGTGGTAGTTATTTCTTTTCTTTTAAATGTAGTCTCTTCCTTTATGGTGTTGATTAGTGAAGAAAAACACCAAGCACCCACAGTTAGGGTTCCAGAAGTTTCCTGCCACTCTCCTGGGGTATTAAGTCAAACTGTAAAGGTGTGTCAGACACAAGTCACTTCCACTTGTTTAGCTGGCAACCCGCTGCACTGAACAAGCTTGGCTTCAGTAGATTACAGTGAAAGTTAACCCTGAACTAATTCAAATAGAACCTTCCATCCAAAAGCCTCAGAAGAATCATTGCTGGAGCCAGAGCATTCTATCTCGGAATGCAACCTGACCTGGGAGGACAACTATGGCCCAGCCTAGCTGGGGCCATTCCTAGTAGAACCATTATTTAGTACAATACCAGTTACCACAGAAAGCACTTTAAGCACTCCCTAGCAGCTCTGGCACTCAGGGAATGAGTCTGTGAGTGAGTCAGAGCACTACCACCAGGTTACCATGGAAACACTGACTCATTCACTAAGTGCTGGAATGGAAGAGCATTTTATGTGGTCTGCACCTACCAGTGGATCCTAGTTATGCCCCTTAATCTCTCCAACGTCTAGTTGCCAAATTTGGACCTTCCTAAAAAAGTGGAATGGCTTCACTGATACTCTTCAGAACTTAGGAACTCTGCGCACTCACTGTTCAGGGGTTAGAACTGTACAGAACACAAAGTACAACTCTAAGTGACGATCCTTGTCCTGATATCTTACCTTAACTGACTCATAAGTACCTTTAGACATTAAATTAGTGTGCATAAAACACAACAATACATTTCAAATAAAATTAAACAAACCAATGCAATGCAAATGTGACGTCATCTTCTCAAGAGGGAGAATGAAATTGGGGCACTTAACAGGGAAGTAGCAGCTGAGTGTTATCATGTTATTAGGAACAAAAGTGGATTTATATAATCAGTAAAAGAAGGTTTGAGAATTATTGTAAACACATTTTGTGAGTGTGCTTTGTCGATCGGTGTTGTCAAGCAGAAATAATGAATTATCATGCCTCAAAATCTGTACAGAGATGCATGATAAAATATTTTACAGCTTTATAACTCAATAGTAAAATCTTGGTTGGTTCTTGTTCTTGTAGCAATTTAGGCTACAAAAAGACAATCAACCAATTTCAACCTTTGAGTACTGCTCTTGCTGCTGTTGATCCAAATGAAAGAGCAGACGCAGTAGAAAAAAAACCTTCTAAGGAAATTGCAACTGTCTGATTTTTTTAAATTTCCACTTTGATGGAAACAAGCGGTTATTATTAGCGCTGTATATATAAATTATTATAACTATATTCTGCTTTGCTAAAAAATCATTACTCTGATTTTATTTTTAAAGGCATAGTTTATGTCAGCATGTACAGCCCTACAGAATTTGTTGGCGCTTTATAAATAATAATAATAATAATAATGGCTTCTCTAGACAACACATTCAATATTATTTATTTCTTTGTAAATTATTCTCTATTATGCTTTAGATAAAATCAAATTTCCTCCAATCTTCATGTATGATGCTTTATTTCCAGCCTGCACCCCCTGAGAATGGGTTAAAATTCACCTTATTTACAGCTCTCCACAGGTCTGCCACGCCCCCTTGGTGACATCATCAAAAGTGCAGATTTTTAGCCAATCCAATTCTTTCCCATGGAGAACTCATTGGATTGGCTAAAAATGGCAAGGGGGGGGGGGGGGGGGGAGAGGGGAGGCAAACACCGTTGTGGCCAATCAGCACCTCCTCATAGAGATTTATTGAATCACTGCATCTCTATGAGAACAATTCTGTGTCCCCATGCAGAGTGTTGGGACGCTGAATGGCTGGGCTTCTTACTGTGCAGCCCTGAGCCAGGAAGCCCCTCCAATGGCCATCTAAGGAGTGGCCACTTGGAGGTGTCCCTAGGGGCAAATGCCTGAAAATACACAAAGGGAGCTATTATACTCACAAGAACAACTACATTAAACTGTAGTTGTTCTGGTGACTATAGTGTCCCTTTAATGAACAAGTCACCAGAGACCAGAGAGCAGTTTGGATTAGCTCTCTATATATTTGTATTATTTTATCTTATCACATCTTATCTTTCGTTTAGTGAAAAAAACTTTTAAAACAATTCATCTTTAACCTTTTCCAGTCACTTTATTATTATTTTTTTTAATGACATCAGTATTTATTGTAATTTTATAACATCCTTCCTGAAAAAGTGGTGCAAAAACTGCATATTTAACATTTTCTTTTATTATTCATTTAGAGACATAATTAAATAAAAATCAATTATTCCTGATAAATCCGTGGGCAACTCCCTCCTCCAAAAATTAATACTTTGGATGACAAAAAAATAACACTGTCTCTTTCATGGAAATTTGGGGTCTGGCTCTCTTTTATACGATATTGTTTTTTTAAAAAGTGTCTTTGCTGAATATTAGAGGAACCCCCGAGAAAAAAACAACAACCCAAATACTTATGTTAATTAATTATAATAGGAGATGTTTCCCAGTTAATGTGCATCTATGGCCATTATTCCAAAATTCGTTTAGAACTGAGAGAGTTAATGTACAAGATCGGGTGTATAAAATATTCATATGAAGCTTTAGTTTCTGCTCTAAATTATAGCTATGAAAGCTCGAAGGTCAGCATTTCCTTTTAGAAATCCGAAGAAGAAATACCTTAGAAAATTGTATTTTTTTTTTACTGCAAATAGGCATGCCAATATATATATATATATATATAACAGAGAGAGAGAGATGAAACAAAAACCCTTATTTTAATTAAGTATCATAGATGTTTCCCAGTTAATGTGCAATGTGCATAATACATAAGAGATTATGTATGAGATTATGTACACTATATATACATATATAGTGTACATAATCTCTTATACATATGCTTACAGTCTAAAATGTGTAGTATATAAAATGTATCATCATTGATATCTGGCAATATCTGGAAATTTGAAAAATAATGTACAAATAAGCATAGCAGAATTATTGTATTCTAGTGCAAATTGAATAATCCATATGTCTAGTATTTTGAACCACAACACTGTTAAAAAATAAAATCCTGGTGTCCAGTTTCTAAATACTTTACTGTTGTAGATCAACATGAAATAACAATTCAGTAAAGGTGTTTAATATAAAAATACAAAAGTGTGAAAGCAACACGATAATTTATGTGGGATGCTGTGTCCTTGTCTCTTCTATGGATAATGTAGCACAGCTGGAGTGAGATAATATAAGTTATATATACAGTATAATGAATGCCTCCAGTGTAACCAGAGGTCCATTTACTCAATAGGGTATTGTGCAGAGTTGATTAGCAAATTGTAGACTAAAATAATGATTCCGCAATTAAAAGCAAATAAAACCAACGAATAAAGGTTCTACACCAAGCATGGCAAACTCAAAGGCTAACATGGGCCAAATAAACAAGGTTTATGTTTATGTGGGCCACAAAAAAAAACTAAAATGCAGAAATGTAGGTTTACTTAGAAAAGTAATTTACAAAAAATTGAACAGATTAGACAGCTCCCCCCACTCTCACTTGCAGAACCAAGCAAAAGGGAGAGAAGAGCTATCAATCAACCTGGTATGTTGGAGAAAAAATAGAGCAGTGAATAATATAGAGATATGCCTATAGTTAAGTCCAAGAAACTAGGTATCTAAAAGTTAAACACAAAAATATTAGAAACACTAAAAAGATATGTATCCTAGCATAAACAGTAAAAACTGTAACTTTATTGAGCAGACTATAGAAAGGATACAATTGGACAGTGTCTAATAAATGCTTGTGAAAACGACTACGAAATTCCCAGTGGATATGCTTGAACGCCAGAGGGTAGGAATTAAAGCATAAAAAATGCTATACTATGTAAATATCCCTATTAGGTGTCCACATAGGAAAACAAAAGAAAACGTAGTAGATTAGATACCTTTGAATCTTACAGAGGTTGGACAGTTAGGTAGAGGGAGACAGAGTTGCACAGTAATAAAAAGGACATAAAGTGTCCATTGTACATCGGCTTACAGAATAGCTATGGGGTGTAAAAGGTTAATAGGATATATGATGATTTGTATAGTAGAGTTAGGTTTCAGTACCCAGTAAGCCTCTAAATCTCATCTACTATAAACTCCCCCCAACACCTTCGTGGGTGTTCTATCGCTAATAAGCCCTGTAGACTGTCCCCTTATGCTGCCGTTACACTAATCCAGCTTGTAAGTTCAAATGAACAGACATCAAATTAACGAGAAAAGGAAAAATAATAAAAGTGGTCAGAAGGGGATTCCCTCGTGCATAGTGCTCGGTGAGTGCTCAGTGAGTGAGGAATCCGCCTGCAAACGAAAACCCGACGCGCGTTTCGGAGTGTAATACTCCTTCGTCAGGGGCTAGTCCTATCTAATCTACTACGTTTTATTTTGTTTTCCTATGTGGACACCTAATAGGGATATTTACATAGTATAGCATTTTTTATGCTTTAATTCCTACCCTCTGGCGTTCAAGCATATCCACTGGGAATTTCGTAGTCGTTTTCACAAGCATTTATTAGACACTGTCCAATTGTATCCTTTCTATAGTCTGCTCAATAAAGTTACAGTTTTTACTGTTTATGCTAGGATACATATCTTTTTAGTGTTTCTAATATTTTTGTGTTTAACTTTTAGATACCTAGTTTCTTGGACTTAACTATAGGCATATCTCTATATTATTCACTGCTCTATTTTTTCTCCAACATACCAGGTTGATTGATAGCTCTTCTCTCCCTTTTGCTTGGTTCTGCAAGTGAGAGTGGGGGGAGCTGTCTAATCTGTTCAATTTTTTGTAAATTGCATATCCATATCTGGGTTCAAGCCCAACTTAGGTGGAACTGGTACCACCATCCTGGCCCGTTACCCTAGTCTCAGATTCAACAGTTTGCTGGTCAGAGACAGGGGTACTTTATATCCAATCCTCTTACTTAGAAAAGTACTGTATAAAAAAAGTTGCCTAACTGACACTGGATGTCCTCATGCTCATTGGGCTTCAAAGTAAACAAAATATCAAATTTATTTTAAGGAGACGTGCATTTGCATATAACCAATGTTTCAGTCCAACTACCTTGATATATTAAAAAAAGTTTGGTAACGGGACTGAAAGGGTGAATGTATGCACAGCTGCAAAAATATTGACGTTATCTTGTTAATTTCTTATGAGTGTGTTTTTCACTTTGGTTGAGATCATCAAACTTGATGATCTTAGTCAATCCAATGCTTTCTCATAGGAAAGCATTGGGAGGCTATTTTGCATAATCCTCCGCACGGTTTTGGTCGGTACAAGATGTGTCGCTATATCTTGTGTCGCTTGTTTTGCCATATAAGTGTACCGATCACTCATTGCAGAGGGGAGAGATGTGTTTTGAAAATGTGTATAGGCAAAGCCTGGACACAAAGAGGATTCGTGGCAGTATGTTCATTTTTACCGAATGAATTCGGCCTGTCCAAGATGTGGGTTTGTCAATCCACTTTTCCATGACACTTATTAGAGCTTTCACTAATGGTACATAGTTTTGTGTATATAATTGTTCCGGGTCCGCTGTCAATTGAATCCCTAAATAAATGAGAGAGTGTTATGCTTTTCGCATGTTATGGGTCTCTCGTATCAGTGCCGTTTCCGCCGCAGACACCCCCCACCGGTAGTGCACTAGATTTAGACATGTTTGCCATGTATCCTGAGATCATGCCATAGTCCTCCAGGACCTCACTTAAAGCTGACATACAGTGCCTTGCAAAAGTATTCATCCCCCTTGGCATTTTTTGTGTTTTGTTGCCTCACAACCTGGAATTAACCAGGATTCTTTGAGGATTTGCATAATTTAATTTACAGAACATGCCCACAACTTTAAAGATTTTTTCTTATTGTGAAGCAAACAACAAATATGATAAAATAATAGAAAAAGTCAATGTGCATAACTATTCAATAATTTGTAGAGCCACCTTTTGCGGCAAGCACAGCTCCAAGTCACTTTGGATAAGTCCAAGTTATAAGAGCTTCCAAATCACACAAGAAAGTTATAAGAGCTTCCAAATCACACACAGAAGAGAAAATAGCACAGTCAGTAAAAAAGGGGGAGAAAACTTTTTTTAGATACATAAATGAGAAAAGAAAAGTAAAACAAGGATTAGTTAGATTAAAAACAAAAGAAGGAAGGTATGTAGAAGAGGATAAAGGTCTAGCTGACTGCCTCAATGAATATTTTTGTTCGGTATTTACAGATGAAAATGAAGGAGAGGGACCTCAGTTAAGAAAAAGGATAAATTAGTTATTTATTACACGAGAGTTTACAGAGGAAGAAGTTCTATTTCAACTGTCAAAAGTAAAGACAAATAAGTCAATGGGACCTGATGGAATACACCCAAAGCTATTAAATGAGCTTAGTGGTGTACTAACAAAACCATTAACAGATTTATTTAACCAATCATTGATAACAGGAGTAGTCCCAGAAGATTGGAAGTTTTCGAATGTTGTGCCCATTCACAAGAAAGGTAATAGGCAGGAGTCGGGCAAAACTAGGCCAGTAAGCCTTACTTCAGTAGTGGGGAAAGTGATGGAAACCATGTTAAAGGATAGGATTGTTGAACATCTAAAAACACATGGATTTCAAGATCAGAGACAACATGGGTTTACTTCAGGGAGATCATGCCAAACTAATCTTATTGATTTTTTGATTGGGTAACTAAAATTATAGATCAGGGTGGTGCAGTAGACATTGCTTACCTAGATTTCAGTAAGGCTTTTGACACTGTTGCACATAGAAGGCTTATCAATAAACTGCAATCTTTAAGTTTGGATTCCAATATTGTTGAATGGGTGAGGCAGTGGCTGAGTGACAGGAAACAGAGGGTTGTGGTCAATGGAGTATATTCGAAGCTTGGGCTTGTGGGGTACCTCAGGGATCTGTACTTGGACCCATTCTCTTTAATATTTTTATTAGTGATATTGCAGAAGGTCTTGATGGTAAGGTATGTCTTTTTGCTGATGATACTAAGATATGTAACAGGGTTGATGTTCCAGGAGGCATAAGCCAAATGGCTAATGATTTAGGTAAACTAGAAAAATGGTCAGAGTTGCGGCAACTGACATTTAATGTGGATAAGTGCAAGATAATGCATCTTGGACGTAAAAACCCAAGGGCAGAGTACAGAATATTTGATACAGTCCTAACCTCAACATCTGAGGAAAGGGATTTAGGGGTGATTATTTCTGATGACTTAAAGGTAGGCAGACAATGTAATAGAGCAGCAGCAAATGCTAGCAAAATGCTTGGTTGTATAGGGAGAGGTATTAACAGTAGAAAGATCGAAGTGCTCATGCCATTGTACAGAACACTGGTGAGACCTCACTTGGAGTATTGTACGCAGTACTGGAGACCATATCTTCAGAAGGATATTGATACCTTAGAGAGAGTTCAGAGAAGGGGTACTAAACTGGTTCATGGATTGCAGGATAAAACTTACCAGGAAAGGTTAAAGGATCTTAACATGTATAGCTTGGAGGAAAGACGATACAGGGGGGATATGATAGAAACATTTAAATACATAAAGGGAATCAACACAGTAAAGGAGGAGACTATATTTAAAAGAAGAAAAACTACCACAACAAGAGGGCATAGTCTTAAATTAGAGGGACAAATGTTTAAAAATAATATCAGGAAGTATTACTTTACTGAGAGGGTAGTGGATGCATGGAATAGCCTTCCAGCTGAAGTGGTAGAGGTTAACACAGTAAAGGAGTTTAAGCATGCGTGGGATAGGCATAAGGCTATCCTAACTATAAGGTAAGGCCAGAGACTAATGAAAGTATTTAGAAAATTGGGCAGACTAGATGGGCCGAATGGTTCTTATCTGCCGTCATATTCTATGTTTCTATGTTTCTATGAGTTTGCCACATCTTACCACTGGGATTTTTGCCCATTCCTCCTTCCAAAACTGCTCTAGCTCTTTCAAGTTGGATGGTTTACGCTAGTGAAAAGCAATCTTTAACTCTAGCCACAGATTTTCTATTGGATTGAGGTCTGGGCTTTGGCTAGGCCATACCAACACATTTATATGTTTCCCCTTAAACCACTCAAGCATTGCTTTAGCAGTGTGTTTGGGGTCATTGTCCTACTGGAAGGTGAACCTTCGTCCTAGACACAAATCACGCTCAGAATGGTACAGGTTTTTCTCAAGAATATCCCTGTATTTTTCCCTCCCGGCTGCTGAAAAACATCCACACAGCATTATGCTGCCACTATCATGTTTCACTGTGGGGATGGTGTTCTTTGGGTGATGTGTTGGGTTTGCGCCAGACATAGCATTTTCTTTGATGGCCGAAAAGTAACATTTTAGTCTCATCAGACCAGAGCACCTTCCTCCATACATTTTGGGAGTCTTCTACATGCCTTTTCGCAAACTCAAACCGTGCCATTTAGTTTTTTTGCTGAAAGTAATGGCTTTCTTCTGGCCACTCTGCCATAAAGCCCAAATCTATGGAGCGTATGGCTTATTGTTGTCCTATGTACAGATACTCCAGTCTCTGCTTTGGAACTCTTCAGCTCCTCCTGGATTACCTTTGGTCTCTGTGCTGCCTCTCTGATTAATGCCATCCTTGCCCAGTCCGTGAATTTTGGTGGGTGGCCGTCTCTTGGCAGGTTTGCAGTTGTGCCATGTTCTTTTCTGTTGGTTATGATAGATTTGATGTTGCTCCTGGGGATCATCAAAGATTTGGATATTTTTTTATAACCTAACCCTGACTTGTACTTCTCAAAGAACATTGTCCCTTACTTGTTTGGAGAGTTCCTTGGTCTTCATGGCAGCTTAGGTGTTGCAGCCTCTGGGGCCTTTTAAAAAAGGTGTGCATATTGTAACGGCACCCCGGGCATAAAAGGGGGTTAAAAGCCGTTTAGTCGATCTTCCCCTTCCAGAGATACAGGCACAGCTACTGCAGAACACCAAACTCCCGAACTGAATACAAGGGAATGCTCCAAACTCCCGTACTGCATACAAAATAGCACTCCAAACTTCCGAACTGGAACCTCACGAATAGCTGCTAGCAGACGAACAGGAAAAGCATCCAAGCGGCTTACACTCCTGGCAATCAATCTCTAGCAGCATACAGTAAATCCCCCCAAAGACGAGACAGAGCTCCGTGTTGAGGGTCAAGCAGTGGTCTAGTTTAAAGTGGGCTACCTGCCCGGTATTTATGCAGGTCTTCCACCTGGTGGACACTCCCCTAGGGGACCAGATGGAAGACTGGGACACAAATGGTAAAATAACCAATCACAGGCATACAGGGTTAAAACGCTCCCACAGTACATTACAATCCCTCCCCTCTATCCTGGAGATAATTGGGAAGTAATCCAATTATCTCCAAGGACAGAGGCAAAAACTCCATTAACCATGTGGATACAGTAAAACACTAAAATACAATAAAATACATAATGTTGCAAATAATGAATAAAACAAATACATTCTACCTATCCCCAGATAGCTTAGATCTGAGCGCACATTATTACCGAATGGCGCTCAGATCACATACATACAGTTCAATCACCATGGAGCTAAACTCTTTCCCATAGTCTTTCGTTATACGAATAGGCTCCATGACATGGCTATCTGGGGTGATGCTGTTCATACGGATAAACTACCGAATGAACAGGCAGTCGGTTAAATGACCGAAGGCAGAAGTAGGGAGGCTGACGGCTCAGCAGTGTTACGCCAATAAGTGTCCGTTTCTAGTTCCATAGTTTGGGTGCTGAACACCGCTGGCCGTTCGGGACTTTAAAATGGCCACCGCCATGTGTTCGGCAAACGAACAAAGGCCACCCAGTATTCGTCAATTAAGCTGCGGTTAACCGCAAGTTCTGGGAGGTAAATTGCCAACACACTCCAGCTCCCAGGTGGTCCAGTCATTCGTGCGTTAGGTCGGTAGATTTAATCTACCGACCGCCGGGCAGAAAGGCACAAACAAGCCTTTTCTGCAGGCGAAAGGAATACTTTTAAACATGGGGCCATAGTCCAGGGGCAACAGGCGGGCAACCAGGCTCCTCCAATGCAATGTGGCGAGATTGGTCTCGTCACATATATGTAATGACAGATCATGTGACACTTAGATTGCACACAGGTGGACATCATTTCACTAATTATGTGACTTCTGAAGGTAATTGGTTGCACCAGAGCTTTTTATGGGCTTCACCAAAGGGGGGTGAATACATACGCACATGCCAATTTTCTTTTTTCTATTTCTAAAAAATAGTTTTATGTATATATTTTTCTCATTTCACTTCACCAACTTAGACTATTGTGTTCTGATCCATCACATAAAATTCAGACTAATAAAACACTGAACTTAAGGCTGTAATGTAACAAAATCGGTAAAAAGTCAAAGGGGTGAATATTTTTGCAAGACACTGTAGACTCCTTTGGGTTTGTAAGCATTAAGAGCACATCATATGCCGAAACCAAGAATTCCCTGCCTCCCACCCGGGCTCCTCGTATGTGTGAGTGTTTGTGTAGTGCCTGTAGAAGGGGTTCCAGCGACAATACAAAAAGGAGTGGGCACCCCTGCCTAGTGCCGTTACTAAGTTGAAAAGGACGGAGTTGGGCTCCTGAAATTTGTTCCTGAGCTCTAACATTGCTATACATAGCTTTTAATGATGCGATATATACCTCTGAGAAACCTAGATGTGATCGTAATGTAGACAGGTAAGGCCACTTAACCCTATCAAAGGCCTTTTCAGCATCAGTGGAAACAACCAATCTAGGTATGTGGGTGGCCACCTATGAGTATTTTCAAACAGTTGCCTTCCCGGTATAAAGCCTACTTGGTCAGCATTGATCAAAGTCGTTAAAAATGGGTTCAGCCTGCCTGCCAGTATTTTTGCAAAGATCTTCATCTCATGGTTTATAAGTGATATGGGTCTATAGTTGCTGGGGAGCAGAGGATCTTTGTCAGATTTTGGGAGCAGCACTATCGTGGCTAGCAACATTTCTCTATCAGGCATTCCCCTTCCCTGAGGTTGTTAAACAATTTTTGCAAGTGATGTATGAGCTCTTCTCAGAAAGTTTTATAATAGACCCCATTGAATCCATCCAGTCCAGGGGCTTTATTCCCTTTTATGTCCGATATGGCTATATCTATTTCCTCACTTGTAATTTTAGAGGCCATCTTATCTATCACTTCTTGGGGTAGCTTGGGCAGTCCCAGGTCACTCAGAAATCTATATGTTTGGCCCTCTTCTCACTCCCTCTGTCCATGATCATCAGGGGAGTGATTTGTAGAAGTCGGTGAAGACCAAGGCTATGTCAGTTGGCGTGGTTTTAATCCAGCCGTCTGTATGTTTTATAGAGGTGATGTGGGTACATCTTTGTCATGGTCTCAAGGTTCTGGCCATGAGGGTATCCATCTTATTCGCCTTTTCATAAAAGGTCTGTGGGGACCAGGTGATGGATTTAGCTGTGTCGTCCAAGAGTAATTCCTGGATGGAATACCTCACTGTCTCAATGTTTCCCCCTCGGGGTGTGTTTGATGCCCTTGTTCTACCACTCTAAGGTCTGTCAAGAGTCGTTCTAGTGTTTAGGTTTTCCTTTTCTTTCTCAAAGTCGCCAGTCTGATAAGGGATCCCTTCACTACCGTCTTGTGTGCATCCCAGATGGTTCCTGTTCTCAGGTAAGGAGTGTCATTTTTAGTAAAATACTCAATTATGTCCTTTCGGATAGTTTCCGTAATCGATGGATCCTGTAATAGGGAGGTGTTGAGCTTCCACGTCCATGGGGAAGCTTGGTTCGACCATGTAATGGAGCCCACCGTCTAGTCCGTATCGCGTGCCAAGCTAACATCATTGACTAGTAAAAGGTCAATCCTGGAGTAAGTGCAAGGTGGGGCTGAGTAAAAGGTGTAGTCAACGTCGCTCGGATGATGTGCCCTCCACACGTCCACAAGGCCTGTGGCTGTTACAAAGTTATGGAGTAATTTATCCTGGCCCCCTCTCACCTGGGACCTCTCACCTGTGAGCACTCCTGTCTATGGCTGGACACGGCACCGCATTAAGATCCCCTCCTACTATTATCATACCATGCGGGAATGCCCTTATTGTGACTGTTAGGCCTTCCCAAAATTCGGGCTCACAGTAGAGGCACCATTAGCTTTTGTGGGGAGATACAACGTACCTTCAGTGCACAGCCCAGTTTAGCAAATGAGAGCTCCCTCTTCTTCCTCCATTGTAGGCCCAGAATATGGCATATGGGTGTTCTTCCCCGTACCCCCCCCCAAAGAGGCTCATTGTCAATTCACCTAGGACCCAGTGTAGGGTCTCCAGCAGGGGTGAAGCCACTTCCCAGCGTCCCCCCAAGATGCTATGGACATGTCATGTATGAGGAAGGGTACTTGCCCGTTCCCCGCCACGCCAACAGTCTCGTCATCAACCACCTGCTGACCCAGTGGTTTAACAAGGTCCCCAATGTGGTCATTCCCACGTGTCCCCATACAATACCATAGGCCAAGGTTAATGGTTTTGTGCTCCAGCTTCTTGCCATTCACTCGGTAAGTGTCCGAGGTCCTCATTCTCCGTAGGCAGGCTAGGTAGGTTGAGTGGGGGCATGAGGCCAAGGCTCTGAAACTGCCGAGTTGGGTCTCCGCCAGGCGATTGCACATGCGTGCGGTCATCTTCAAACACTGTTAATTAAAACGGAAATCCCCAGGCATACCGGAGACCAGCGCAGAACATCCGTTATGGGCTTTCACTCACATCGTTGCTGCAGTGTGCTGGGTGCTAAATCTTGAAACAGGGTGATTTCCATGCCGGCATGCTTGATGAGCCCTTCTCTGCCCTTTTTCATCGGAGCTTCCTTTGTTTGGAAGTGCAGGAACCTGATCACTACGTCCATTGGTGAGTTGGGGTCTGCCTTCTGCATATTCAGGGCTCGATGTACTCTTCCAATATGCCATTGGCAATCTGGAATTTCAGGTAGTAGGGGCCTCTGGATGGTGAGCATGAGCTCGTGGAGGGGACCTTCTCCCGCCCTCTCCGGCAGGCCCAGCAGGGGAATGTTGTTGCACCTCGAGCGGTTGGCCATAACCTCAAAGGCCAGTTCCACCTCAGTCATACGAGCTGTGAGGCGATTTACCTAGCTGGCCACTGTATTGAATGCTGTCGTTGTAGCCTCCAGGCATTCTTCGAGCCGTGTGATCCTCACTCCAAGGGAGTGTATCTCAGTCTGTAAGACCACAGTGGACTTCACGATCTCCCTGGCTAGGTATGTGTAGACCTCAGATAGCTTTGGGAGGATCTGGGTTGTGTCCCCAGAGGAGTGCTTCGTCCGTGAGGCGGCCCATGGTGAAGGCAGGGGAGAAGTTGGGCCTACTTCGGCTTCATCTTGGCTCTCTGTCGTTACAGTTTTCTGAGACGCAAATAGGTCCATTACCGTGGCCTCTGGCTCCTGGCATTTTTTGGAATGCTTTTTAGGGTTTTCGCTTCTCCATTTTGCGATGTTCGGCTTTAATTTCTTAGCTTTTGTATGCTAAATGCAGCGTGTTAGGAGTGAAGCTCTACCCAGACGTGTCCAGCTCGCTCCTCGGTCAGGCCCCCCTTTCCCAATTGAACACACTGCCCCTCTCCCTCCCCCAAATTAATACACTGCCCCTCCCTAAAATTAATACACTGCCCACTCCCTTCCCCAATTAAATACACTGCCCCCCTACCTTCCCCAAATGTATACACTGCCTCCCCTCCCCCAATATAATACACCTTCCCCAAATGAATGCAGTGGCCCCTCCCTAAAATGAATACACTTTTCACTCCCTCCCCCAATTAAACACACTGCCCCCTCAAATTAATACACTGCCCTCCCCAATTTAACATACTAAACAGGAAGGTCCCCCAGACCCTCTTCCACTACCTTAAGATGAACCATCCTCAGGGCTGCCATCAGAAATTTTGGGGCCCCTGACAAAGCACAAGGTCTGGGGCCCCCCCTCCCCCGCCCCCTCCCTCCCGGGCCCGCCCACGCCCTACCTTGTCCGCTGACAATGATGCGGGACTGAATGTGGTGTGTATAGTGGAAGTGAATTAGAATGTGTGTAATGGATGTAGTGTTTGTGTGTATTAGATACTGTTTGTGCAGTGAATGCAGAGTGTGTGTTTGTGTAGCGGATGCAGTGTGTATAGTGAACGCAGAGTGTGTTTGAGTAGTGGATGTAGTGTGTGTACAGTGATGTAGTGTGTGTTTGTGTAGTGGATGTAGTCTTTGTATGTACTAGATTAAATGTGTTTAGTGGATGCAGTGTCTGTAGTAGATGTAGTGTGTGTATTAGACGCAGTGTCTGTGTATAGTGAATGCAGAGTGTTTCAATTTGTGGTGGATGTAGTGTGTGTACTGTGAATACAGGATGTTTGTGTAGTGGATGCTGTGTGTACAGTTAATGCAGAGTGTGTGTCAGTATAGTGAATCCAGAGTGTGTGCATAGTTTAGTGAATGCAGAGTGTGTGTTAGTGTGTAATGAATGCAGAGTGTGTGTTAGTGTGTAATGAATGCAGAGTGTGTGTTAGTGTGTAATGAATGCAGAGTGTGTGTTAGTGTGTAGTGATTGCAGAGTGTGTCAGTGTAATGAATGTAGTGTGTGTGTTAGTGCAGTGAATGCAGAGTGTGTGTAAATGTGTAGTGAATGCAGAGTGTGTGTTAATGTGTAGTGAATGCAGAGGGTGTGTTAGTGTGTAGCGGATGCAGAGTGTTTGTTAGTGTAGTGAATGCAGAGAGTGTTTAAGTAGTGGATGTAGTGTGTGTACAGTGATGTAGTGTGTGTTTGTGTAGTGGATGTAGTGTTTGTATGTACTAGATGAAATGTGTTTAGTGGATGCAATGTCTGTAGTGGATGTAGTGTGTGTATTAGACAGTGTCTGTGTATAGTGAATGCAGAGTGTTTCAATTTGTGGTGGATGTAGTGTGTGTACTGTGAATACAGGATGTTAGTGTAGTGGATGCTGTGTGTACAGTTGATGCAGAGTGTATGTTAGTGTAGTGAATGCAGAGTGTGTGCATAGTTTAGTGAATGCAGAGTGTGTGTTAGTGTGTAATAAATGCAGAGTGTGTGTTCGGGTGTAGTGAATGCAGAGTGTGTCAGTGTAATGAATGTAGTGTGTGTGTTAATGTGTAGTGAATGCAGAGAGTGTGTTAGTGTAGTGAATGCAGAGAGTGTGTTAATGTGTAGTGAATGCAGAGAGTGTGTTAATGTGTAGTGAATGCAGAGAGTGTGTTAATGTGTAGTGAATGCAGAGAGTGTGTTAGTGTGTAGCGGATGCAGAGTGTGTGTTAGTGTAGTGAATGCAGAGTGTTAATGTGTAGTGAATGCAGAGAGTGTGTTAGTGTGTAGCGGATGCAGAGTGTGTGTCAGTATAGTGGATGCAGTGAGTGTGTTAGTGTGTAGTGTATGCAGAGTGCATATTGTATTAGTGAATGCAGTGTGTGTATTGTATTAGTGTATTAGTGTATGCACTGTGTGTGTGTTAGTGTATGCAGTGTGTGTGTTAGTGTATGCAGTGTGTGTTGTGTTAGTGTATGTAGTGTGTGTTGTGTTAGTGTATGTAGTGTGTGTGTGTTGTCAGTATATGCAGTGTGTGTGCTGTGTCAGTGTATGTAGTGTGTGTGTGTGTGTTGTGTCAGTGTATGCAGTGTGTGTGTTGTGTCAGTGTATGTAGTGTGTGTGTGTGTGTGTGTGTGTTGTGTCAGTGTATGTGTGTTGTGTCCGTGTATGTAGTGTGTGTGTGTGTTGTGCCAGTGTATGTAGTGTGTGTGTGTGTGTTGTGTCAGTGTGTGTGTGTGTGTGTTGTGCCAGTGTATGTAGTGTGTGTGTGTGTGTTGTGCCAGTGTATGTAGTGTGCGTGTGTGTGTGTTGTGCCAGTGTATGTAGTGTGTGTGTGTGTGTGTGTTGTGCCAGTGTATGTAGTGTGTGTGTGTGTGTGTGTTGTGTCAGTGTATGCAGTGTGTGTGTGTAAATGTGCAATCTGGGGTGAAGGGGAGGGGGGGCATTTTAACATAATTAAAAAAAAATATTTAAATTGTTTCTCCCCCCTCCCTGCTTACCTGTGTCTATGGAGGGGGGAGATTCCATCCCTGGTGGTCCGGTGGCATGGTAGGGCCCCCTGGCTTCCCTGTTACTGCAGAGGGGGCCCAGGCAGCACACAGCCTCTTCTCTTCTCTCCTCCAATAACTCTCGCGAGACCCGCGGAGCGTTGCCATGGCAACCGGGTTTCGCAAGAGTTATTAGCAGAGACGAGACGAGGAGAAGCAGTGTGCTGCTTGGGCCCCCTCTGCGGTAACAGGGAGCCGGGGGCCCGCGGCTGCACACATAGATAGCAATATTCGCTATCTATGTGTGCAGAGAGGGAAAGTGGGGCCCAGGACTGCCCAGGGCCGCCGGGCCCGTGACAACCGTCATGGTTGTCACCCCCTGATGGCGGCCCTGACCATCCTCCATCCACCCATCCTCCAGTTCCAGCCCTGCTCCTCTCTACTCAAGCAGGCCAGATGCTCCTCTGTCACTGCAAGCAGGAGTGAAGGGTAGTGGCTGGCCTGCAGAAGCACACGATCGGCCATTGGATGGAAGACAAGAATCAGACAGGAAATATCTTTCAGGTCTTGTGTCTGGTTGCAGCCACAACAAAAAAGTGGCCCCAAGGCAGGTGAGCTGCAAATATATCCACTGTGGGCCACAAGTTTGCCATGCATAAGGACCTCCAGCATCGCTGGGAAACCCCAATAGGAAAGCATTAAATAATACTTTCAAATGGGGAAGTCTAATGAGCATGCAAGGCCATGCGCATTAGGTCTCCCCCTCCGTCTGACATCGGCGGGGGAGGAGCATGGTAGGAACTTGACCCACGCTGAGGGACTTAGGCGCTGGATTCAGGTTTTAACCCCTTCAGCAACATGGGATAGGGTGTGGGAGGGAGTGGGGACTGCAGGGTCCTGCAGTGCCAGGAAAACAGATATGTTTTCCTGTCACTGGAGAGTCCCTTTAATACTGCATTATTACATAGTTACATAGTTACATAGCTGAAAAGAGACTTGCGTGCATAAAGTTCAGCCTTCCTCACATTTGTTTTTTTGCTGTTGATCCAAAAGAAGGAAAAAAAACAGTTAGAAGCACAAAGCACAATGGCAGTCAGATTTATCCTTGGATCAAGCAGTTATTACTCTACATTGAAAGATTATATCCTTGAATATTCTGTTTTTGCAAGTATGCATCTAGTAGCTGTCTGAATATCTGTATGGACTCTGATAAAACCACTTCTTCAGGTAAGAATTCCACATTCTGATTGTTCTTACAGTACAAAAACCTTTCCTTTGCCTTAGACGAAATCTTCTTTCTTCCACTCTAAACGCATGACCTTGTGTCCTATGTAAAGTCCAGTTTGTGAATAGATTTCCACACAATGGTTTGTATTGGCCCCGAATATATTTGTATAATGTTATCATATCCCCTCTCAGGCGATGTTTTTCTAAACTAAATAGGTTTAAATTTGTCAACCTTTCTTCATAGCTGATATTTTCCATTCCTTTTATTAATTTTGTAGCCCGCCTCTGCACTTTTTCTAGTACCATAATATCCTTCTTTAGAACAGGTGCCCAAAATTGCACAGCATATCAATATGTGGTCTTACCAGTGATTTATAAATAGGCAAAATTATATTCTCGTCCCGAGAATGAATGCCCTTTTTCATGCATGACAATACATTGCACATTCTTGCATAGTTTGTTGTCTATAACAATTCCCAAGTCCTTTTCGTCTGTGGTTATCCCTAATTAGCTTCCATTAAGGGTATACGTTGCTTGTGTATTCTTTACACCGAAGTGCATAACTTTGCATTTTTCAACATTAAATTTTATCTGCCATTTGAGTGCCCAGTTCCCCAGTCTATTTTAATCCCTCTGCAGCAAAGTAATATCTTGCTCACATTGTATTATTTTACAGAGTTTTGTGTCATCTGCAACCACTGAAACATGACTTTCAATGCTGTCTTCAAGATCATTTCTAAACATGTTAAATAGAAGGGGTCCCAGAACAGACCCCCGAGGGACACCACTTGCCACCTCTGTCCAGCTTGAAAATTTACCATTAATGACAACTCTTTGTACTCTGTTTTTAAGCCAATGTTCTACCCAAGAACAAACATTTTCATCTAGACAGAGTTCCTTGAGTTTGAACACTAATCTATTGTGTGGAACCGTATCAAATGCCTTGGCAAAATCCAAATAGATCACATCCACTGCAACACCCTGATCTATACTTTTACCTACTTCTTCGTAGAACGCAATCAACTTAGTTTGACATGACCTGTGCTTCATAAAACCATGCTGATGTTTGGTGATAACCATGTTCTTCTCAAGGAATTCTTGAAAATTATCCCTTAATAACCTTTCAAATATTTTCCCAGCCACAGAAGTTAAGCTCACAGGTCTATAATTTCCCAGGTAAGGATTTTGAACCCCTTTTGAATATAGGAACCACATCTGCCTTCCTCCAATCCTCCGGAACACTTCCTGAAAGAAAAGAATCTTGAAAGATTAAAAACAGAGGTTCACTTATTTCTACACTTAGTTCCTTAAGTACTCGTGGATGGATACCGTCAGGCCCTGGAGCTTTGTTTATATTAACTTTCTTTAGTTGCTGCAGCACCTTGTCTTGAGTTAACCAATTACAATTATTCTGCAAGTTTTTAGTAGCAATCATTTGCACATCTATTGCCAATTATGTACTCACTTACTGGAATTCTATACAGTTTTTAAGTCTTCCAAACATTTCATTATGGATCACTTGTGTCAGTCAAAAAGCGAGCTCAGAGAGGACGCGAGGACAGGACACATCATACAGGAATTTACTGATTAATAAGGAAATAATGTAAAAGGTATCAGGTCTGTTATAGAATTAATCTGAAAATATAAGCTCTCTGCTAACATTGTCCAAATGTATAATTCCAAGTGGAACTGAGATAAGTACAGCAAAAAAAGTTTAACTATTATTTTACTTTTTACCAATATCAACATCAGTTTGAAGGCACCACAGAGGAATATTGACCTCGGCTTAGTAAAAGAGATTGGGACATCTTCCTTCTTCACAATGAGGCTTCCACTCAATCACTTTATGTCTTCAGGAACCTGTTGCATAGACAAAAATAATTTTATTAACTCTCAACCACCTGACTAGATAAGATTCAATTAAATTGTGTTACATAGTAAACAGAAATCATGTGATAAACATAATTTTAATACTTGAAATATCAAACATTTTTATTTCGGCTTCATGTTAATTTAAAGCAAAAGGTAAATCGATGCAGCGCAGACTTAAAAAATGGTAGCAAACTCTGGTACTTCGATACCTTAACAATTCAAAGACATATAGTGAAAAGAAAGAAAACAGTTTGCACTAAATAACTGGACAGTACTGGTATTGCTAAGGAATACAGTTGTATGCAAATAGTAGTAACTGGAATCTATAATTACAAAGAATGTCCTCGTAAAACAATAAGAAAGTCCTTGATAACGGTGGTATTTGTAGCAGGTAGTTCAATGTATTTCACCGATTAAGATAGGTTCATAAATAACAGAGATAATGAACAATAGTGTGATATTGTTTGTAACCAGTGCAGAAGCAATATTTTTATAAAAATACACTCAAAAACAGGGAGCCCTCTGTTGGCTCGATTGTATCTGCTTCTGACAATATTATCCTTGTCACAGGATATTAAGTGAAGAATTAGAACAGGGTATTTGTAGGGACACTGGTACGTATTACGTTATAAACAAAGAGCTTCCGATTCAGCTTAGTAAGATCTTCAAGCAGTATAATCCCCGCTCACGGATAAAGCTTGTAAAGGATGTTCCTCCGTATTTTCCAATGGGTATATAGTAAAATATAGAAATAAGGAGAATAGTACTCTCTGTTTGTATTGGAAAATACAATTTGTAAATAAAAGTAAATTGTACTCACATTTAACGGAACATATACAAGCTCATTGGAATCATCATGGGGGGTACAATTCCCACCTTGGATTTGTAAGTAGATAAAATGTAGCACTGTCAGCAGGTGTTTTCCAAAAATTATAAAATAATCAAGGGTAAAGTTAAATAAAAAGTGGGACCAAATAGAATTAAATATAGTGAATGGCAAAATCCACTTTAAAATTTAAAATTATTATATATATATTTTTTTAATTAAGCATTTTTACCACCCAAATAGTAAAAGATGATGTATAAAATACTTGACAATCTGTTAAAATCACAATGCGTTTCACCCAGATGGCTTTTTCAAGTGACATATCAAACAAATGGGAACAGGTTTTCATATCTTGTCTCAGATTCTTTAGAGAAACTGCTTATATAATGATCATTCCTAGGTGACAATTGCTTTGAGCATCACATGCTTCAATATTAACTTACTGGTTTGAAAGGCCAGTATTATGATTGTTAATATTACAAATAATTGAATACATTTCTGTTTCATTTTAATGCACACATGTCAAATAATGCTTGCAGATCTTGGTGACATGGCCATTGGTTTTTTTAGAACTCCTTTGAGAGACTATGTAAATGTCCATCACAAGCATTTGAAGAATTGGCAGGACATTCTCGTCTCAGCAGCTATCTCTCTAAATTCTGTGAAGTAATTTATCCCGATGACATTTGTCCAGTTGTTCTCAAAGAGAACTATTAGGGATGTAATGTGTTCTACCAATCTGATGCTTCTCATAAAGAAGCATTGAATCAAATACTTATCTATGATAAGCATTAGCTGCATTCAGTAACTTAATTCTGCATGTGATGATCGTGAATCCAAAAACCTTCTCTTTTTAAAGGTTATTACAAGAATGTGCCTCTGGTACTTTTCATACTCACAGAGGTGTGTTCTCTGACAAAATTATTCTTAACCATATCTCTGGATTGTCAGTTCTACATTTCCAGAGAAAAGGGACAGGGTCTAAGCACTAAACCCCACTTCATCTCGAATGTCCCTTTAATAAGTGTAATAAAAACATCAGTTTGTGCTGAACACTTGCAATGCCAATGCCTGGCACAGGACTGATGTAATTGTACTAACTATACCTCACCAGACATTAATGCACAATTCTAGGTAACAGAGCAAATCTTAAATGAAGCTATATATAAACATTGTAGTGTCTTTCCTTTTACTAAATCTGAACTGTCATATAGCATGGATGACATGACAGATACCAGCAAAGCTATATACTGTACATTTTGTGACACTGCATATGTTGTTTCTGTGTCTGCGTTTCTACCTGTCAGATAGTCTTTTCTATGTCTAGGGCACTACAGCTATAAAGGGTAATTATGCCTTTAGAGTTGTCATGACATCCCTTGAATAAAGCACATTCATCGCAGCTATCTAATAACTTTCGGCTCTGCAGTGTTCACTGCTTTCAGTCCGACATGGCAAGAAAAGATCAGCTACACACACCCACGCTTCAAAGCTATCTTAACCTGCAAGTATATGGCCTCTCCAGCAGTGGAGTCATAGAGTCAGTAGCAAAAACTGATTATTCATTAACAGTTTTACAGCACTGACTGTGCAGGTTAAAAGGAATCAGCCGTGAGTTGGTCATATTTTGTTGCCTTGAGATTTTGACAGTTTCTTTCCAAACATCTTAATAGGGTCAGAAAAACAGCGACAACTATAGAAGCTTTACTATTTAGAAAGTAAAAAAAACAGCAAAGCAAAATTTTGATGAGTGAGAGGATTGCAAGTCTATTGCAGAAACGAAAGTGTTAGAGCGGCACGCAGGGGTTAGGTCCAGAAGATCCAACGGTGATTGCTAAATACACTACAGAAGCTCTTTATTGTCATTAAATACAAAATACAGGGGTGGCATGGTTTATACAATAAAACTAAAATTATAGCTGGCAGCTGCCTCTGCTGCCCTGTGATCCCTGTCTTCAGAACTCCCTAGCTCTTAAAGGGATACTCCAGGCACCCAGACCACTTCTGCCCATTGCAGTGGTCTGGGTGCCAACTCCCACTACCCTTAACCCTGCAAGTGTAATTATTGCAGTTTTCATAAACTGCAATATTTACCTTGCAGGCTTAAGTCTAGAGGGATTTCCATGTTCTTACACGAAAAGTGCTTTCATCAGCGCTGGACGTCCTCACGCTATGTTGAATAATGCTTTCCTATGGGGAGGTCTAATGAGCATGTGCGGCCATTGCTGCGCATGCGCATTAGGTCTCCCCTCGCCAGTTGACGTCGGCGGGGGAGGAGAGTAGGCGGAGCCTGACCAGCGCAGAGGGACATCCGCGCTGGACTCTGGTAAGTCACTGAAGAGGTTTTAGCCCCTTCAGCATCTTGGGATGTGGAGTGGGAGGGAGAGGGGCACTACATGGTCCTGCAGTGCCAGCGGTGGTGTATCCTGGCTTTGTGCTGCCCTAGGCATGACAAAACTCAGGCGCCCCCCCCCCCCCGCGCCACCCCACCCTGCCCCGCCTTCTAAATACACGCACACACACATACACACACATTCACTGACAGACATGCATACACTAGCTAACAGACATACACACTCACTTACAGACACACTCCCTGACACACACACACACACACACTAACACACTAACACACTAACAGACACTCACTCATTAACACACACACACTAACAGACAACTAACACACACACACTAACAGACACAGACACTAACAGACACACACACTTTTTTTTTTAATTCAACCCCCCCAGCCTCCTTACCTTTGGGAATGCTGGGGGGGTTCTCCCTTTCCCTGGGGTCTAGTGGGGCTGCTGGGCAGGCAGGCGGGCGGCGCTGGTGTGTTGGCACTGATTAGTGAGCTCTCTGCTCAGCTCCCTTGCGCTCCGCAGAGTGATGCCAGGAGCCGGAATATGATGTCATATTCCAGCTCCCGGCATCACTCTGCGGCGCGCGAGGGAGCTGAGCAGAGAGCTCAGGGGAAAGTGCTCCCTCGCCAGCGCTGCCCGGCCGCCCAGCAGTCCGCCCGGATTTGTAGTTAGCCGCAAGGCTAACAAGACATTTGCCCTGGGCTTTTTTTGCCTCCCCCTGGAAAATGCCGCCCAAGGCAAATGCCGCCCAAGGCAAATGCTGCCCAAGGCAAATGCCGCCCAATGCAAATGCCTTGTTTGCCTCGCGGCTAATACATCCCTGAGTGCCAGGAAAACAAATATGTTTTCCTGGACTGGAAAATCCCTTTAAGCCAATACTGCTCTAAAACCATTACTGCTAGTAACCTCTGCATGCACCAGGAACCTAGGTAATGGTTTTTATTGCCTTCATTATCACTACAGGCAACAGGTGCTGGAATGCATAGTCATTCCCACTGCTTGCTACTGCTCAGTCTATAGGGGAAGCAGGAAATAGCTTGTTTGGGACAATCACCAGAACGTCCGGAGTGAGTTGTACTTGACACTATCAGGTCAATCAACAAAATTTGGACTGAAAAATCTGGACATTGTTCACACTATTCAACAAAGTCAGAGTCAAACTCATATGAGCCTGAGATCATTATGGAGTTTGCAGAACCAAAAGCTGCTAAGTTTTACAATTCTAAATTATTTGCATGCTGGTTATGCAAGGTTCAACCATGTGGAAGCTGGACAGCGTGCTTGATATTCAGCCTGCACAGTGAAAAGTAATAGAATAAAATAAAAAAAATACGACTTCCCTATTAGCATATGGGAGGTTTAATATCTAACATTTGCCAGCACACGCCATGCTGAGTGAAAGTATATCTTCAAAACAGTGAACAACCAGTATCCCCAACCCATTGCCTCTGACAACATTTTCAACGAATATCTGGAAAAGCCCCCAAAATATATAATAACTAAAACTACAAAAGCTATAAAGTCTTTCCTATGCTTTGAAAACTCAGCCAAAGTGCTCTGATTGGTTGGCTTGTAAGCAAAGCAGAACTGATGTGCATGAGCAGCTGGAGGGAGAAGGAGACATGACAAAGAGTCACTTTGATAGCTCAGTCAGAACTCTCTGATTGGTTGGTTTGTAAGTCAACCCAACAGAGCACTCTGAAAAGCAAATCTCTCCTCTCTCTTGTATGGCGTTCTTCCCATGTGAATCAGGTTAGCTTACAAACAGGATTAAGATCCCAGTGGACCCTAAGCAGGTTATAAATTTGAGTCCCTCCCCTTCATTCTTTACATAGGAATCTTTAATGGGGCCAAAAAAATTCATGGTTATGGGTCCACAGTCTAACCCCTAGGGCCACCTACATTTTAATTATGATGCAGTCTGGTCTGTGCGTATTGGCATCAAGCATCATTCTGGCATTGACTTTGAGGTGGATCACTCCTATTAGTACTCTATTTATGTGCCCCAATGCCTGTGTAATTTTTTGATGTCACGTCGGTCTGAGACAATCCAGCTACGCAAGTCGAGCATACCATCATGTCTTAAAAAAAAATCTTATTTTATTTATAAAGTGCCAACAAACTCCGCAGTGCTGTACAATGGGTGAACTAACAGACACGTAATTAATGTTAAACAGTTGTGTTTATGATGCATTTTTATTTGACCTTTTCTTGGAATAGATGTCAGGAACATGTATTTTAAAATTATTGTCTCTTTAAATCATTTAGTTCTTTCTGTTTAACTTCACATGTTCACTGACAATAAACAGCTTATTTAAGACCACCTGTCAGTGAACCTGTGCACTCTTAATGAGCTGACACTAGCCTGCCATGCTCCTGTGCCTTGCACATTGCTACTAAGTAATGTTTCAGGTCTCAGAATCTCCAGATCAACGCAGAACTGATTTCTATTTACCTCTCCTGGGATTCCTTCAGAATCTACAAATTGGATCCTAATACTCACCTTGTTCCTTGCATTTCTCAATTGAACTTTAAATATTTCCATCTTAGCTGCTGAAAGCTAAATTAACTCTCTTTTGCACTCGGCTACAGCCTGCCAAGTTACCGGCCTGTATTTGTTTTTTCATATGTGAATTGCTTTCCATATGGGAAGTGCTTTCCGCAGGAAAAAATCCCCATTTTCTGTTACTTTCTAACAGGTGAAAAATGTGCAATAAACTTTGTTTAATTTTCCTACTACAAATTGGCCTTATTCATTTACAAGTTCTAGCTAGGACTGTTTTCTTTTTTGCTTTATATTGTTCAAAATCAGGTTCTGATGGAGACTAAATTTATTTTCCAAAATACTTCCATGTTTATTTAATCCAATTTTTGCCAATACAGGTCTTTACTCCTAACTTTTATGTCTTTGTATGTATGTGTTTGTATATTTGTAAAGTGCTTTGAGTCTCACAGGGAGAAAAACGCAAATAATTATTATCATTATTAAATTTGCAATTTGGTATACTATTTTACTGCGTCAAAGTAAGGAACAGGAGTGAACAGTAGAAGAAAGAAGATTAAACACTATAAATGGTATGTAGTAATATATATATATACATATATATATATACATATATATATATATATATATATATATATTTGTTAACAGGTTTTGGTTCAATTATTTAAGGTTTCTTGGGCACCTCTGACTATTTTTTGTGTGAGATCCGGAAGTGACAAAGTGGGGGAGTTGGCTAATAGCTTGGGGGTACCAAGCCACCCGGAGATGCACATTTAGTTATATAGGCTCAAGAGATAGGACATCTATTGGGCCACATTATAGAGCTATCATATGGTTCCAGTAGATTGAACATCTCCTATGCCCCACTATAGCGGCATTTCCTAGACCCTGTTATGGCCCTTTACCTTGCTTCCAGAGAGGTTAAGGATGGGATAGGTGCCACACATCCAGCTGGCTATTACTGGGGACCTCAGCCTTTTTTAAATTAAAATGTAATGTTTTGTTGTTTTTGTGCTTTTTAGTTCAACATCTGAAGGTATTAACTCTGCTATAGGTTGTATTGTTGCTTCTTTGCTAAAATAATGTTCCATGTATTTTTTTCACAGTAGTTATCAATATGTGGTGATTACTATAAGTTGCAATGGATGTTACTAGCACTATACAAATAGAAAACAGCAACGAAGTTGAAAACCTGTTGGTATTTTGTAGTTGCTGGTTAATAAGAAAGCCTTATAGCAGGTCATTATGGACAGGGTTGGAAATGAACAATTCATCTGTTAATAACAAATTTACTTTTGCTTATGCTATTTTGAACCAAAATTATAATTTGGAATGTTAATTAGAATGGTAAATGATAATTCATAGATAATATTCCTAATAAAATGTTATTAAGTAAAGTATAAATGCAACAAATATAAGTAACAAGTATCATTCATTGGTAGGTTAGCATGTCAAAGTTAGTATAAATTTGTTTATGTGTGCATACCCACATTTTGTAAAAACAAGTCTAAAACCTGTCAATCTAATTGGTGTTTTTCTGGTCATTTGCCACGATCTCCTGGAGGAGCCTGATAGCCAGCCTCCTGCTCTGGATTATGGGCCATACAAAAAACCCTGCAAACTATTATGTTAGATTTAGGATTATGTTGTTCGGGAACCGAACAATAGCACGAACCAGAGACCACCCGGGAGCTTGTTAAGCCTAATTTGTCCTCCGGGAGGCATAACCACCTAGCAAAACTAGTGGGTATGCGGCAGCCTCCCGGAGTCAAATGCCAGAGCTGAAAAGGCTCGCGCTGTGCATCTGCACAGCAACAGCCTTTCAGCCAATCAGGTAATCAGGAGAGCCGTGCTGAGCGCGGGATTCCTGATTACCTCAGATTTTTAAAATGGCATCATTGATGGAGGACTCTATTTCTGTGTCTGCCACAGATTTAGTGGATGCCTCTCTTAAAGGCAGCCCCATCAATGTTAGAAAGCTCCATAAAAGAGCTTTCCTTGCCAGGGAACTTTCCTCTTCATCATCTGAGGAGGATTTGGTCCCAGTTTTAAATAAAAAGCATAAAGGAAGACAGCTGGTCTCTTCCGCCAGTTCCTCGTCTGAGGAAAACTTCTCCGCTTCTCCTTCCCCTCATACTCGTTTGAGTAAGAGAAAATTTAAGGGGACAGGACCCCAAAAAAGGAATAGTGTGTTTCCCTCGTTTGAGCACCAGAAACACCTTCCAGAGGAATAGGGCAAATCTCGTTGGAGGTTAGATAGTCCCTCTCCTTCCTCTTCTAGAGCGTTCGCTCACTCTTCCTCCCAAAGCCGTCCCAGTTCCAGATACGGCTCTCCAGAAATAGACTGGGAATCCGAGGAAGTGGTTCGTTCGGCGGCTTCCACTGAGAGAGGGAAGCTAAGCAACGTTCAGATGGCCAGAGTAAGTCTCCTAGGAAAGACTCTCCCATCAAAATTATTTCACTCCAGATGGGCTATGGAGCACGACTCTGAGGTTAGAGATTTTCCTAAACTAGCCTTCAGATCCCCCTTGGTTAAGGAAGATGACCTGCTCCTCAGGAACCACATCGGTATCCCGGACATTCAGGCTTTAATGGCCCCAGAGGTAGACCCTGCGCTGTTATCCATCACAGGGAGCAGCGTATCCTCTGATCCCACAGACCAGACTTTTCGCAATATACAGTTTAAAATTGCTGATGCTGTGGGCCCACTATTACTGATGCTGGATAAGGCAGAAAAGGAAGGCAATGTCCAGAAACCTTCCACTTCATCTCTGTTAGCATCTAAGATGGCCCTTTTAAAAGCGTCTGGCAGGGCAGTGCTAATTATTGGCCAAGCCTTTAATTATATATCGAACATCCGCAGATCACGCTGGCTCCATGCAGCTGGTCTGTCCGACCTAGCCCCCAAATCGCACGAGTTCCCAAATTTGGAGGATTCTCACCTATTCGGTCCCTCGTTCATTCAGGAGGTTAAAGGCCGTTACAAGGCAAGGAGATCCTTTTCAGAGCTCAAGAAGACTGTCCCTGGCTACAAAAAGCCCTTTCGGACAGAGGATCGCCCCTATAGGGCTGCAGGAGCGTCCCGAGAAGCCTCTCACCAGGCCCAGTACCGCCACTACAGTGGAAGACATAAGCCCCCAGGCGGTGGCAGAGGAGCGCATTCCAGAGGCGGTTCAGCTTCCAAAAGAGAACCCAGTGCTAGATGCCTCCCTTTCCTTAGCTTTAAGTCAAGGGAAAATAGAGTTGGCAGACACGTCTATTACAGGATGGGTCAGCCCATTGTTCCCAATCCCAAAGTCAGACGGTTCCTGGAGACCGGTCCTAAATGTGAGGCCTCTGAATGCTTTCATCAAAAGGAAAAGATTCAGGATGGAGGGTTTATCAGATCTTCCAGGCTTAGTACAGAAAGCCTTTTTCTGCATAAAGTTAGACCTAAAAGATGCTTTCCATTCAGTCCCCATAGCCAAGAAACACAGGCGTTTTCTCAGGTTTCAGTGGAAAGGGAAAGTGTGGCAGTGGACCGTTTTGGTGTTTGGCCTATCCAACGCACCATACACATTCTCCAGAATTATGAAATCAGTGATAGCTCATGTCAGACTAAAAGGTTTCATGTGTCTATACTATCTAGACGACATCCTGCTCATGCATCCAGATGGGGAAGCCCTTGCTTCTCAAAGGGATTACCTTGCTTCCCTTTTACAAGACCTAGGATTTGTAGTAAACCTACAGAAATCAGTCCTAATTCCCACTCAAAGCATCCTCTTTCTGGGTTTCATACTGAACACCAGGACTATGTCTCTTGGAATCCCTCAAGACAAATGGGACAAACTACTGGTACATCTCAACTCATCTCTCAGGCACCAGAGTTGGTCCTTGAGAGACCTAGCAAAGATTATCAGGAAATTAATAGCTTTAACACCAGCATACAACAATTCCCCCTTACTTTGCAGAAGAAGTCAGCTGTTTTTAGGGAACCGACTAAGACAGGGTGGCCATTGGGAATCAAAATTTGTTCTCCCCAAGAAGGTCAGAGAAGAACTGAAGTTCATTCTGGAGTTAGAAATTCCACTTCCTCGTCCACTGTTAGAGCAGCCTGCGACAGTCACTCTGACGTCAGATGCCTCAAGTCACGGTTGGGGTGCGTTTACATCCCAGAACGCCATAAGGGGAATCTGGTCAGACCAAGAGAGTCACCTCCATATAAACATTTTGGAGTTACGAGCTATAAAATTAGCTCTCAAGGGCCTAGTTCCTCTAAACCAGTCACCGATGTTGGTAAAAGTCCATTCGGACAACAGGACAGCGGTGGCTTATATAAACCACAGAGGGGGTACAAGATCAAGGGGTCTTTGCTTAGAGGCTCTAGATCTTTGGTCCTGGGCCTTAGCAAACAACGTTCAGGTCTTCGCAGAATATGTTCCGGGAGAGGCGAACAAGCTTGCAGACTCTCTCTCTCGCCAAAGTCTGTCCCTGGCAACGATTCAATTAAAGATTGCTCTTTTCCAACGGATAGAAAGCAATTTTGGCCAGAGACAGGTAGATCTGTTTGCATCCCAAACATCTGCCCAAACCCCCAGGTTCGTCTCCCGAACCTGGACAAAGGGAGCTTGGAAAATGGATGCAATGTCTTTCCAATGGACGGATGTTCCAGCCCCTTCTGCTTTCCCCCCTCCATCTTTACTGATGAAAGTGCTGGAGAAGATCCGCAGGGACAGGGTGCAGAGCTTAGTTCTCGTTTATCCAGTATGGACCTCCAGACCCTGGTATCCCTTGATCCATCAGTTAGTCAAGGGAACCAAGATCCCATTAGGCATGACAGTGGACTGCTTTCAGGGAACCAGCGATCTTCTGCTCAAGCTCCCACAGCTAATGTGGATCGCAGCCCTGGTAGGCTGTTAACACATCCCCTTTTATCGGATCAGGTCTTGGATATTATTAACTAATCTTTAAGACGTAGAACTAGGGTAAGATATAGAAAGATGATCGAGGAATTCAAAGAATGGGAGGTTTCTTTTCTGTCTAACACACAAGGATCTGATACCATTCCTTTGGCGTTAGAATTTCTTACCCTTAAGTTCCATTCTGGCTTATCTGTCAGTTCAATCAAGACCTACGGATCTGCCTTAAACTTCCTGATCCCCAACCTTACTCAGGATGCCCTGTATTTGAGATTACTAAAAGGGTTAGCCGTCTGCCGTCCATATACCCCACGCTACACATCTACTTGGGATGTAGATGTCTTATTAAATTTCCTTAAGTCTTTGGATAATGCTAAAATTGATTTAAGATGGACTGCTATTAAGTTGGCTTCTCTGCTGTCCTTGGCCCTGGCAGCTAGAGGAGCAGAGTTAACTCAAATCCATATTTCAGAACCTTGGTTGTCCAGGACCCCGGGAGGTTTCCATATTATACTAAAAGGCAGACAAAAAACATCCCATTTTTCTCCTGGTCCGGTAGAACTGGACTTGGTCCAAGATTCTTCCGATCCAGGCTTATGTTTAGTCAGTTTGTTACAATTGTACCTTCAACTTTCTGCTGTATTTAGAAATGATATCAGTCAATTATTCATTACATCAAGGAATCCCTTTCGTCCAGCCAAGGTTAATACAATTAGAGGCTGGATACTTTCCGCCATGTCTACGGCTGGAATTGATGTTTCAGTGTTCAAAAGCCATTCAATTAGGGGAGCCTCGGCTACTAAAGCAGCAGGAAAGGGCCTTCCTCTCCCTACTATCTTAAAAGCTGCAAGATGGTTGTCCAGTAAAACCTTTGTTAGATTTTACTGGAGGCCATCAGAAGTTGAACACCTTCAGTTTCTTAGGACCACCACCAGGTGTGTGCTATTCTACCCACTAGCTTTGCTAGGTGGTTATGCCTCCCGGAGGACAAATCAGAGTTTGCAGGAATCTATGATCTGCAAACTTTCTTTGTCTTAGGGATGAGCATAACCACCTAGCAATAGCGCCCGTCCCACCCTCCTCCAAGTTAAGAGTTTTGCCTGCTGGTGGTAGTTTGCTTTCTAAAACATAAGGTTATCTGGTGCTTATTCAACATTTGATAACCGTTCTCTGTTTTGTTTTTTACAGACTATAGCCGTACTCCAAGACAGGACCAACAAACCAAAGATCCACCTAAATAGGAGAAGTGGATGCAAGTAGTCTCGTCGGTTCAATATTCGCATGGACTCCCTGCATAAAGAATATGTTTGCTGAGACTCGTTTCAACATTTCTCTTCTCCTTTATTGAACTTATTTTGTTGCAATTTGTTGAATGTTTCCACTATTCATTTGTTACTCTCCTTTGGCATACATTGTTGCCTTGTTTTTCAGTTCAGCTGTTTTATACAAAGTTTCATGTCTATCTTGTATGTCTTCATGATTTATTAAATATTTTCTTGTTCCCCTGTACTATTGGCATCTTGAACTGTTTTATTTGTGTTTAGACGTTTACATATATTCCCGTACACTGTCGGAAATATTTATCCTTAGTACTTAGTGGGATGTGCTAACCATCCGCAGTTTCCCAATTTTAAAAATCTGAGGTAATCAGGAATCCCGCGCTCAGCACGGCTCTCCTGATTACCTGATTGGCTGAAAGGCTGTTGCTGTGCAGATGCACAGCGCGAGCCTTTTCAGCTCTGGCATTTGACTCCGGGAGGCTGCCGCATACCCACTAGCTTTGCTAGGT
Organism: Pelobates fuscus; assembly: GCF_036172605.1. NCBI lineage: Eukaryota > Metazoa > Chordata > Amphibia > Anura > Pelobatidae > Pelobates > Pelobates fuscus. The sequence continues at coordinate 75,893,451 of NC_086322.1, read as the reverse complement.
GGTTATGCTCATCCCTAAGACAAAGAAAGTTTGCAGATCATAGATTCCTGCAAACTCTGATTGACACCTTTTTACTAGTTTCACCGCAGTGTTCCAAATGTTCGTCTGGGTGGCCGCATTTTGTATGAATGACCACCAGGTGGCTGCCATTTTTTTCCCGCGAATGCAGGTAGCATAAAATCGGACACGGAAACTCGCAAACACCGCTGGACTTCCATAATCGTCTGCGTTCGGTTCTATACGACTTAGAAGGGCACTGTTCAGTGGAAATGTTCCCACGAACATCCAAATAACTATGGATTCTGTTCGGTAGTTTGTTTTTAAACTACCGTACTTGACCGACCATTAGCACTGATTTCAGGGAACTGTTTTGAGCATAGGTGTCATGTATTCATCTGCACATAAAAATGTGATTAATGGCATTTACTGTCCTGGCAGGAAAAGTTGTGCCGAGCAGCAATCAATCCACAAGAGGGTTTGTGCTGAGCAGCAATCATGCAAATAGGAACCTGGTAACTGCCTTTGGGGTCAAAGGCCGGTTACAACCAATCAGATCCACAGGTGGGGTATTTAGGCCCAGTTCTCCTCTTGATCAGTGCCCTGTCGTGGTTTCCCTTGTGGTTGTCCGAGAGCGCGTTATTGATTCTGGTTATTTGACTTTGGCATTGATTTTGACTTCCCTGTTTTCTGACATTCCTGACCTCTGGCTTTTCCTTATCGTTATCTCTTTCTGTATCCCTTGACCTCAGCTATTCCTGACTATTCTTTGGTACGTTAGTCTGGCCATTCTAAGGTCCGGTATACGTTACCCATCAGTCCTCTGTGTTACACAATTCTTCGTGCTGGATCATACTGTAATCCTGACAATAGGACCATGTGCACAGTCGGTCAAAATTATGACTTCCAGGGAAATTCCGAACCCCAGAACTGATCTGGGTGATTTATGGATATGTTGGTCACCCAGATCAGGGGTATCAGGGGCTGTAACTTTTGTGGGGTTTCTATGTGTTTTAAAGTTGTTTGTTTTTTTTTGTAATATTGTATGTTTTTCTGTGCCTGGAGATAATTGAGTTAGTTCAGTTCCTGACTCAATTATCTCTCAGGCACAGAGGAGAAGTTTGTAACTTGTATCTAGTCCCCTCTTAGGCCCAGTAGAGGGATTATCCTGTTTGTGTGGGAGTGTCAGGGGTGTGCTTAACTGTGTCTGAAATTGTATAAAAGCAGGCCATCTGGCCAGATTAAAACAACATTCCAGCTTGTACTCCCAGAACTATGTGTCATCTGGTTACTGGGAGGGGAAAGGGCTAATCACTGTTCCAGTGTGGAGGATTCAATGGGGAATGTCCATGTAAGGACTTGAGCTCCCAGGACTGAGTGTCGTCCAATGCCTGGGGGTAGATAGAGTGAGTTCCCCATTCAGCTCCAGGAGGGAGTTGTTCCAGGACTCCAGTCCAGCCGCGGCAACTGTGGGCAGAAGTCCGGTGGTTTGTCCCCTGTTCCAGCTAGGAAGCGGTCCTTGGTGAAGGTACCCATCCAGGGGTACAGGGAGCTCCAGTGTTTATCGGTGGTCTGCTAGCTTATGGCTGGCAGAGTTATGGGACTGCAGTTAATCAGCTGTTTAAGAGTCAAATTGTTCATTGTTTGGCACTGTCACGGTGCCGCGGGTTTCTGTAAGCGTGACCGCACTAAAAACCAGCGGTCACCCCGAAAGAGATAACAAACATTCATCTTACCCACGGCAGATCACGACCCAACCTCATTCCATCTCGGTTCCCGGTATGTGCGGCGTCAGAGACGCCAGCCGCTGCGGTTCCATTTCTAATAAGAAAATATTAAAGAGGGTGCTTACGTGACTTTTAAATGTTGTCCCATCATACATTCAGTAGGTTTTCATTGTGATTATGCAGTGGCCTCTCATTGTAACTTCTCCTTTTTGATCCTGTGTCTTTATTCCACAGGCGTGCGCATGTGGTGTGCCGGGTGTGCCTGGGGCACACCCTAATCCCCGTGCTATGTGCCTCCATGGGCCGGCGAGGGAGATCACAGACAGGGAGGGAGGCAGGAGAGGACCCGGAGAGCTCTAGCCAGCAGCTCCACCGGGTTCCTTTTGTGAGGTCGGAGCGGCAACACTCAGATCTTCCAGGAGTAAACTCTAGCCCCGCAGGCAGGGGCGTATTAGCCGCGAGGCAAACAAGGCATTTGCCTTGGGCGGCATTTTCCAGGGGGCGGCAAAAAAAGCCGCCCCCCAAATGCCCAAGGCAAATGTCTTGTTAGCCTTGCGGCTAACAGACATGCTGGGCTGCTGCTTGGCGGGCGGGCGGGCGGCGCTGCTGGGCGGGCGGCGAGGGAGCACTTCCTTTGAGCTGTCTGCTCAGCTCCCTCGCGCGCCGCACAGTGAGGCTGGGAGCCGGAATATGACGTCATATTCCGGCTCCGCCTCCCAGCCTCACTGTGCGGCGCGCGAGGGAGCTGAGCAGACAGCTCAAAGGAAGTGCTCCCTCGCCGCCCGCCCAGCAGCGCCGCCCGACCGCCCAGCAGCCACTGGACCACCAGGGAAAAAAGAAGCCCCCCCCCAGCATTCCCAAAGGTAAGGAGGCTGGGGGGGGGTTAATGTTAAAAAAAAAAAGCCACTGGACCACCAGGGAAAAAAGAAGCCCCCCCCAGCATTCCCAAAGGTAAGGAGGCTGGGGGGGGGGGTTAAAGTTAAAAAAAAAAAAAAGCCACTGGACCACCAGGGAAAAAATAAGCCCCCCCCCCCCCCCCCAGCATTCCCAAAGGTAAGTAGGCTGGGGGGGGGGTTAAAGTAAAAAAAAAAAAGCCACTGGACCACCAGGGAAAAAAGAAGCCCCCCCCCCCAGCATTCCCAAAGGTAAGGAGGCTGGGGGGGGGTTAATGTTAAAAAAAAAGCCACTGGACCACCAGGGAAAAAAGAAGCCCCCCCCCAGCATTCCCAAAGGTAAGGAGGCTGGGGGGGGGGGGTTAAAGTAAAAAAAAAAAGCCACTGGACCACCAGGGAAAAAAGAAGCCCCCCCCCAGCATTCCCAAAGGTAAGGAGGCCTGGGGGGGGGGGGGTTAAAGTTAAAAAAAAAAAGCCACTGGACCACCAGGGAAAAAAGAAGCCCCCCCCCCCCCCCAGCATTCCCAAAGGTAAGGAGGCTGGGGGGTTAAAGTTAAAAAAAAAGCCACTGGACCACCAGGGAAAAAAGAAGCCCCCCCCCCCCCCCAGCATTCCCAAAGGTAAGGAGGCTGGGGGGTTAAAGTTAAAAAAAAAGCCACTGGACCACCAGGGAAAAAATAAGCCCCCCCCCCAGCATTCCCAAAGGTAAGTAGGCTGGGGGGGGGGGTTAAAGTAAAAAAAAAAAAGCCACTGGACCACCAGGGAAAAAAGAAGCCCCCCCCAGCATTCCCAAAGGTAAGGAGGCTGGGGGGGGTTAATGTTAAAAAAAAAGCCACTGGACCACCAGGGAAAAAAGAAGCCCCCCCCCCAGCATTCCCAAAGGTAAGGAGGCTGGGGGGGGGGGGTTAAAGTAAAAAAAAAAGCCACTGGACCACCAGGGAAAAAAGAAGCCCCCCCCCAGCATTCCCAAAGGTAAGGAGGCCTGGGGGGGGGGGTTAAAGTTAAAAAAAAAAAGCCACTGGACCACCAGGGAAAAAAGAAGGCCCCCCCCCCCCCCAGCATTCCCAAAGGTAAGGAGGCTGGGGGGTTAAAGTTAAAAAAAAAGCCACTGGACCACCAGGGAAAAAAGAAGCCCCCCCCCCCAGCATTCCCAAAGGTAAGGAGGCTGGGGGGTTAAAGTTAAAAAAAAAGCCACTGGACCACCAGGGAAAAAAGAAGCCCCCCCCCCCCCCCAGCATTCCCAAAGGTAAGGAGGCTGGGGGGTTAAAGTAAAAACAAAACAAAAAAAGTGTTAATGTGAGTGTCTGTTAGTGAGTGTGAGTGTGTGTGTGTCTGTTAGTGAGTGTGAGTGTGTGTGTCTGTTAGTGAGTGTGAGTGTGTGTGTCTGTTAGTGAGTGTGAGTGTGTGTGTCTGTTAGTGAGTGTGAGTGTGTGTGTGTCTGTTAGTGAGTGTGTGTGTCTGTGAGTGTGTGTGTCTGTTAGTGTGTTTGCCTGTGAGTGTGTGTGTATGTGAGTGAGTGTCTGTTAGTGAGTGTCTGTTAGTGAGTGTCTGTTAGTGAGTGTCTGTTAGTGAGTGTCTGTTAGTGAGTGTCTGTTACTGAGTGTGAGTTTGTCTGTTACTGAGTGTGAGTTTGTCTGTTACTGAGTGTGAGTTTGTCTGTTACTGAGTGTGAGTTTGTCTGTTACTGAGTGTGAGTTTGTCTGTTACAGTGTGTGTGTTTCTGTTAGCTAGTGTATGCGTAAAAGCACAAAACCAGGATACACCACTGCCCGCAGGCTAGAGTTCACTCACCACTGGACCACCAGGGATGGCAGCAGCATGGTTCCCCCTCCCTACAAAAGGTAAGAAGGGAGGGGGGCTATTTTCTAAATGGTCCCCAACGGTTCCCCCAACCCCCACACAATACACACAACCAGCACACCCACACACACAGCACCCTTACACAGCACACACTAACAGCACCTACACACATACATAACCCTTACACACACAGCACCCTTACACACACACAGCACCCTTACACACACACTAACAGCACCCACACACACAGGCACACACCACCCTCACAAACACACACACAGCACCCTAACACACACACACACTAACAGCACCCTCACACACACACAGTGATCTTCTATCTTGTTGGAAATTTCAGATACTAAAAACTCAGATCCCTTGTACAGTTATGATGCTTTTGTGTGCTGTGATTGAAAATACCTGCAGTGATATTAGAAAAAACACCCTTTATAAGCACACCTAAATGGAACGTTCGTTTTGCCTGTTTTCTATTTTAGTCCAGATGTTGAGCATTGTTGAATAAAAATATTCAATAGCAATGAAGTAAAAAGGATGCATTTCATGCGCATCACACTTATAGTATTGCACCGATTATGTTTAGTTTGTTGCAAATCAGTTTAAGAAATATGCATTTAAAAAAAAAAAGGCTATTTATCCTCATAACGAATGACACTTGAAGCTGCTCACTCTAAAATTAGCTCATTTTGTTGTCTCTGTAACTCTGCTAGCTTTGAGGATAACACTACATTTTTAATTTCCATTTAGGAAACAATTTGGCAATGAAAAGAAACAAAATCTGTAAAAGGAGATAATATTGCTAATTGGTTTGCATTTTGTTTCATTTGCGCTTCCTTTATGATTTCCCAGAAAACCTCACACTTTGCCACTGTGATTTTTTTTTATTAATGTGATTTCATATATTTTAGTATACATGGGAAAATAGAAAGTTACAGAGAATACATATTATATTAAGTTAAAATATCTCCAGATCCCTGAAATTGCATTATGTTCCTCTAAAGGGGCAGTTTGAGTACCAATAGCACTAAATTCTGTCTATATCAAGGGTCTCCGTGGCTCCTATGTTCTGGCCCTTTGCTTATTGTATTGCCATAGTGGACATTACTGGTTTAACACATTCAGTATACTATATATTATATAAGAATATAATATTTATTGTATATACTATAGTGTGTGTGTGTGTATGTATATATATATACAGCTGCAAGAAAAAGTATGTGACCCCTTTGGAATGATATGGATTTCTGCACAAATTGGTCATAAAATGTGATCTGATCATCATCTAAGTCACAACAATAGACAATTACAGTCTGCTTAAACTAATAACACACAAAGAATGAAATGTTGTCATGTTTTTATTGAACACACCAGGTAAATATTCACAGTGCAGGTGGAAAAAGTATGTGAACCCTTGAATTTAATAACTGGTTGAACCTCCTTTGGCAGCAATAACTTCAACCAAACATTTCCTGTAGTTGCAGATCAGACGTACACAACGGTGAGGAGTAATTCTTGACCATTCCTCTTTACAGAACTGTTTCAGTTCAGCAATATTCTTGGGATGTCTGGTGTGAATCGCTTTCTTGAGGTCATGCCACAGCATCTCAATCGGGTTGAGGTCAGTTCTTCTGTTTATGCCATTCTGTTGTTTATTTACTTCTATGCTTTGGGTCATTGTCCTGTTGCAACACCCATCTTCTGTTGAGCTTCAGCTGGTAGACAGATGGCCTTAAGTTCTCCTGCACAATATCTTGATAAACTTGGGAATTCATTTTTCCTTCGATGATGGCAATCCGTCCAGGCCCTGACGCAGCAAAGCAGACCCAAACCATGATGCCCCCATACTTCATAGTTGGGATGAGGTTTTGATGTTGGTGTGCTGTGCCTCTTTTTCGCCACAAATAGTGTTGTGTGTTTCTTCCAAACAACTCAACTTTGGTTTCATCTGTCCACAGAATATTTTGCCAGTACTGCTGTGGAACATCCAGGTGCTCTTGTGCAAACTGTAAACGTGCAGCAATGTTTTGTTTGGACAGCAGTGGCTTCCTATGTGGTATCCTCCCATGAAATCCATTCTTGGTTAGAGTTTTACGTATTGTAGATACGCTAACAGGGATGTTAGCATTTGCCAGTGACTTTTGTAATTCTTTAGCTGACACTCTAGGATTTTTCTTCACCTCATTGACCAGTCTGCGCTGTGCTCTTGCAGTCATCTTTACAGGACGGCCACTCCTAGGGAGAGTAGCAGCAGTGCTGTACTTTCTCCATTTATAGACCATTTGTCTTACTGTGGACTGATGAACAGCAAGGCTTTTGGAGATACTTTTATAACCCTTTCCAGCTTTATGCAAGTCAACAATTCTTAATTGTAGGTCTTCTGAGAGCTCTTTTGTGCGAGGCATCATTCACATCAGGCAATGCTTATTGAGAAAAGCAAACCCAGAACTGGTGTGTGTTTTTTATAGGGCAGGGCAGCTGTAACCAACACCTCCAATCTCATCTCATTGATTGGCATCCAGTTGGCTGACATCTCAGTCCAATTAGCTCTTGGGGATGTCATTAGTCTAGGGGTTCACATACTTTTTCCACCTGCACTGTGAATGTTTACATGGTGTACAGTATCCCACACACCAGATAGGTGCTAAGTATATGGGTCTATACGGATAATATGCCAGATGTTCCAACATATGAGGGATGGGAACCCAATATTGTAGACCCCCACCCTGTTGGAAATAAAACACTGCTGCAAATAACAAAAAGGAGAAAAAGGGAGGACAAACACTAATAGCAGATATAATATTAGCAAAAATTGGCAAATAGTGCCATGGGAACAAAAACCTTTGAGGGGCCTTTGATCCAGCTGTATCTCCTACTCTCTTAGCACATCATGGCAACAGGGATACAATGGATCCAGAGTGGACTTCAACTCCCATCAGGCGAAACCCGGAGAGCTGCTTAAGGTTTACTGGGATACTGCAGCAGCCCATTTACCTCGTTATTACTAACGTTTGTGTTGATTTGGCTGCACCCAGTGTCTCCCGGTTATATGCTGAAGTCTCTCTGTCACTTATCAGGAGTGTGTCACTTAGGGCACATTATTGAGTGTGCTACCCGTTCATATATGTGTCAGGCATTTAGGGTTCCCTTATAATTGAGGGGTGTTTATTATATTTTTTATTTGCGATTAGGGCTGCTCTTATTATCTAGGCATACCGCTTACAACCCTTATCCTGAACACGGTATGTTCATGTGACCTGTCTGATACCTCATACACTAGAGGTCTCAGCTGTTCTTATTCACTTATTACGTGCAAAATTACTGCTCTTTTGCACATGGGTATCTAAGAGAGGACACTGAAAACTTCTGAACAGGACCTCTCTCTAGGGCTATTATGTATCAGGGTATTAACCCATGATTGCTAATTAACAATCTGTCACCTTATTTATGGCTTTAGGGATCCTTTGATTGAGGTTTATGTTCCCATGGCATTATTTGCCAATTTTTGCTAATATTATACCTGCTATTAGTGTTTGTCCTCCCTTTTTCTCCTTTTTTGTTATTTGCAACAGTGTGGAGTGGACTTCAACTCCCATCAGGCGAAACCCGGAGAGCTACTTAAGGTTTACTGGGATACTGCAGCAGCCCATTTACCTCGTTATTACTAACGTTTGTGTTGATTTGGCTGCACCCAGTGTCTCCCGGGTATTTGCTGAAGTCTCTCTGTAACTTATCAGGAGTTTGTCACTTAGGGCACATTATTGAGTGTGCTACCCGTTCATATATGTGTCAGGCATTTAGGGTTCCCTTATAATTGAGGGGTGTTTATTATATGTTTTATTTGCGATTAGGGCTGCTCTTATTATCTAGGCATACCGCTTACAACCCTTATCCTGAACACGGTATGTTCATGTGACCTGTCTGATACCTCATACACTAGAGGTCTCAGCTGTTCTTATTCACTTATTACGTGCAAAATTACTGCTCTGTTGCACATAGGTATCTAAGAGAGGACACTGAAAACTTCTGAACAGGACCTCTCTCTAGGGCTATTATGTATTGGGGTATTAACCCATGATTGCTAATTAACAATCTGTCACCTTATTTATGGCTTTAGGGATCCTTTGATTGAGGTTTTTGTTCCCATGGCACTATTTGCCAATTTTTGCTAATATTATATCTGCTATTAGTGTTTGTCCTCCCTTTTTCTCCTTTTTGTTATTTGCAGCAGTGTTTTATTTCCAACAGGGTGGGGGTCTACAATATTGGGTTCCCATCCCTCATATGTTGGAACATCTGGCATATTATCCGTATAGACCCATATACTTAGCACCTATCTGGTGTGTGGGATACTGTATTCTATCGGAATTGTACAGATTTTATTTGTCCTTCACCTATTGGTGGTTTTTCACCTTATTTTTTACTATTTACTATTAAAAGTTATATTTTATATTGCAGGGCACTCATCCTATGTATGTTTTTTCTGTAACTACCTTGGTAGTTTTTTGAGGGTTATCCCCTACTGTCAGAGTGCCCGTCCAAGTCTTCCCTGTCCTCCCCCTTTTTTTTATCTGTTTACATGGTGTGTTCAATAAAAACATGGCAACATTTCATTATTTGTGTGTTATTAGTTTAAGCAGACTGGGATTGTCTATTGTTGTGACTTAGATGATTATCAGATCACATTTTATGACCAATTTGTGCAGAAATCCATATCATTCCAAAGGGTTCACATACTTTTTCTTGCAACTGTATATATATATATTTATATATATATATATATATATATATATATAGAAAACATGGGGGGATGGTTGCACTCACCTAAACATGCTTAAATGGGGTGCTGCTGGGGGCCATATTATACAATAAATACACAAGATCCAGCGCACTCTCCTATCTACTAAACAGCAACTTCAATGTTGACAGATGAAGTTGCTGTTTAGTAGATAGGAGAGTGCGCTGGATCTTGTGTATTTATTGTATAATATGGCCCCCAGCAGCACCCCATTTAAGCATGTTTAGGTGAGTGCAACCATCCCCCCATGTTTTCTATATATATTTGGGAGTCTAGCCAACTCCTTGGTTCTGCACCCCTCCCTGTTACAGGTGCCTCATCTCAGGTCCCTATTTAGCCTTGTACTGCAGAGAGCCTCAGATGGAATTTTTTTCCCAAGTAAGTGGTTAATCTCATAAGAGCAGACATTAGACTGTGAGAGTAGGACCTGCCAAAGATGGGGTACATTGACGTTGTGGCAGGCTTATGCAATGTATGATCATATAATGTAACTAAATCCCCATTTTTTTGCCTAGATTAGGTGTTTTTAAAAAAAACTTTTACAAACTAATAAAATCTGTCAACATTGAAGTTGCTGTTTAGTAGATAGGAGAGTGCGCTGGATCTTGTGTATTTATTGTATAATATGGCCCCCAGCAGCACCCCATTTAAGCATGTTTAGGTGAGTGCAACCATCCCCCCATGTTTTCTATATATATTTGGGAGTCTAGCCAACTCCTTGGTTCTGCACCCCTCCCTGTTACAGGTGCCTCATCTCAGGTCCCTATTTAGCCTTGTACTGCAGAGAGCCTCAGATGGAATTTTTTCCCAAGTAAGTGGTTAATCTCATAAGAGCAGACATTAGACTGTGAGAGTAGGACCTGCCAAAGATGGGGTACATTGACGTTGTGGCAGGCTTATGCAATGTATGATCATATAATGTAACTAAATCCCCATTTTTTTGCCTAGATTAGGTGTTTTTAAAAAAAACTTTTACAAACTAATAAAATCTGTCAACATTGAAGTTGCTGTTTAGTAGATAGGAGAGTGCGCTGGATCTTGTGTATTTATTGTGTATATATATATATATATATATATATATATATATATCCAGCAATAAAGTGGAGCACTCAGAAGGACTTCGTAATAGTGAATTTATTAATAAAAGTAGTTTTACATCAGCATGTAAGTCCTGTGATTCAACGTTTCGACCCCTCAGGGTCTTTTTCAAGACCCTGAGGGGTCGAAACGTTGAATCACAGGACTTACATGCTGATGTAAAACTACTTTTATTAATAAATTCACTATTACGAAGTCCTTCTGAGTGCTCCACTTTATTGCTGGATATATATGGGACGCCGGAAGCACAGAAGGCAAGATATATTCATACACCATTCAGGGGTGAGTGCCTAAAGTATTATTTTGTTTATATATATATATATATATATATATATATATATATATATACACATCAATCAACTTTTTTTTTTTTAAATACCTGGCATAGACCAACATAATGGAGATATAATTATAATATATAATTTATACGTTGCCTAAGCCTGCCACAATGCCAATTTACCCCATATTTGGCAGGTCCTACTCTAGCAGCATACCTGCTGTTATGAGATGAACTCACTTATATGGAAAATCCTTCCTCCTTGGACTCTCTGCAGAGCAAGGTGAAATAGGGTCCTGAAATGAGACACCTGTGGCAGGGAGGGGTGAAAAACCAAAGGAGTTGGCCTGGACTCCCAAATAAATATAAATGTAGAGGGCTGCACTCACCTGAACATGCATAGATTGAATAGTGCTGCTGAGGCCAATTAGTACAACATAGAAGATCAAGCACACTCACTTACTAATGCAACTTCAAAGCTCACACAATGTAATTTAAAAAAAAAAAGAAACACCTAACAAAATGGGGATTTTGTTACAGTATATGATCATGCATTTCATAAGACTGCCACAATGCCAATTTTTACAGGTCCTATTCTAGAAACCTAATGCCTGCCTTCTCTCTGAGATGCATGCACTATGATGCCCTATATTGGATTTAGTGGCAGATTTTGAGATTTTTGAGATTTAAACATTTCTTTAGATAGAACAGTGGTTTAAAGGACCACTATATGCAACCAGACCACTTCAGCTCAATGAAGTGGTCTGAGTGCCAGGTCCCCCTAGTTTTAACCCTGCAGCTGAAAACATACGTTCAGCCAACACGTGGAAGACAGGAGGATCAGACGGTATCAAATACCTACTGTTAACAAGAGCTTTAACTGTGGTTTCTTGGAGACAAGTTTCAAAACTCATTAATGTAAGGGTTCCTTTTTGAGGGAGAGGGTTTTTTTTTATAATTGATTGTTTTTGCCTAATAAACAGACTTACACTATGAAGATCTTTCAGTATCCTTTTTTAAGGTACGGTGTATACTGTTGCAAGTAACACATACAGAGATTCTGGATCCAGTCCTGTGTGGTATTATTATCCCCTCACCAACCATTTATAGGACTCTGGGACATTAGAGTTGATATATTTTGGAGGAACATAAATTGTACCGTATATTGCGATATTTGTTTAAGACATTGAACATATTTTATCTTAATTTTCATTGATTATATATGTACATAAGTTTTTTGTGTTTTACCATAGATGATTAGTATATTACTCAGAAAAGCTGAGTTTTTTTCCTACAATAGCGCTGACACTTTTTGTTATATATGTAAAAAAAAGATCCCCATAGGAAAGCATTGAGTAATGCTTTCCTAAGGACTGGTGTGAATGTGTGTGCGCCTCTGGCCGCGAATACGCATTTGGCTCCACTTGGGAGCTGACGTCGATGGAGGAGGAGAGGTCACCAGCGCTGAGGGAGCCTGGCACTGGATTAAGTTAAGCGAATAAATGTTAATTAACCATATATTCGCAGCGGAATGGGGGCCGAGTCACTGTTTAGGTGACTAGGGCTCTATAGAGTTAGGAATACATATTTTTATTCCTAACACTATAGTGTTCCTTTAACCTGCTTGCTTCCACCTCCAAAATCATGTTCCACTGCCGCTCCTAGTTTGACCCAGTTTGAATGCGGAGTTTCAGAAAATTTGCTTTAATTATAAGTCAGTAGAGAAAATAGACTCTTTATATCATCTAGTGAGAACCACGGGTTGGAAGAATGATGAGTAATCGGGAAGTAATGTCTCTGCATTTAGAAGAAAATAAGATTAGAGGCAGACTTCCAGCTGACATACATCTGCAAAAAGCATCCTAGACAAATGGTGTTTCATTCTCCCAAGTAAAAGTGCATCTGGAATCCTGAGATACTTAATAGTTAAACCACAAAAGAAATAGAACAAACTGTAGAGTGTATTCATCTTAATTGCATACATTCATCCAAACCAGGATAATGATATATAAAAAAATGTTTCACCATCACTGGTCTCTATGCAGTTGAGAGAGCAATGAGAGATCACAGAGCATCTCCTTAAAGGGACACTCTAGGTATCATGAAAAGGCATTAAAGTGGTTAAGGTACCAGGGTGCAGTCCCTGCAGTATTTTCTTAACTAATGTCTCAAATTGACAATGTAGGTCTTTAAAGTGAACCTTATAGATTCCCTCAGCCAGCATAATTCCCAGAATTATGTTTGCTAGTATGAACCACCTTAAAATCATGCTTAAAATCATGACACCAACATACAGTATACCCGGTTCATAACAAACTGCGCCAATGGATCACAATCTGCGTGATTTACATTACACAGTTTCATAGCTGAAAAGAGACATGCATCCAACAAGTTCAGCCATTATCACTTTGCTTTTGCTGTTGATCCGAAAGAAGGCAAACAAAGCTTGAGCACTTTCCAATTTTGCAACAAATTAGGAAAAAAAAGTCCTTCCCAACCCCAAAATGACCGCCAGATCTCTTCTTGGATCAAGCAGCTGTTATGCTTTTGCAAGTATTCATCCAGTTGCTGTTTTTAAACTTCTGTACAGACTCTTATAAAACCACCTCTTCAGGCAGAAAATTCCACATCCTTATTGTTCCTTTAGACCAGGGCTTCCCAAACTTTTATGGCCCGAGACCCACTTTTCAAAATGGTAATTTTTCGAGACCCACTTGCTTTTTTTAATGCATATTTTAAAAAGTGAACACCAAGACAATCCGCTTTAGAGGCATACAATTGGCACACCATAGCAATCCGCTTTAGATGTACACCATGGCAATTGCTTTTAGAGGCATAAATCTGGCACACCATGGCAAACAGCTTAAGAGGCATACAATTGGCACACTATAGCAATCCGCTTTAGAGGCATACAGTTGGCATACCATGGCAATCAGCTTTAGAGGCTTACAATTGGCACACCATGGCAATCAGCTTTACAGGCATACAATTGGAACATTATGGCAGCTTTAGATGCATAAAATTGGTACATTATGGCAATCAGTTTTACATGTATAAACTTGGCACATCATGGCAACTTTAGGTGCATAAAATTGGCACACCCGTGCAATCAGTTTTAGAGGCTTACAAATGGAACACTATGGCAACCAGGTTTAGAGGCATACAATTGGAACATCAGGGCAGCTTTAAATACATAAACTTGGCACACCATGGCAATCAGCTTTAGATGCATACACTTGGCATATCATGGCAATCACTTTTAGATGCACAAACTTGGCACACCATGGCAATCAGCTTCAGAGGCATACAATTGGCAAACAGTCAGATGCATTAAATTGGCACTCCATGGCAATCAGCTTTAAAAGCATACAATTGGCACACCAGAGCAATCAGCTTTAGATGCATAAAATTGGCATATCATGGCAGTTTTAGAGGCATAATTTGGCATATCATGGCAGTTTTAGATGCATAATGTTGATATATCATGGCAGTTTTAGAGGCAGAAACTTTGCATATCATGGCAATCAGTTTTAGAGGCATACAACTGCTTACTCACAGACTCAGTCAGAATCAGACGTTGTGTCCTGCTCATCCAGGCCCCTCACATTGATTATCCCAGTGGTGGAACTAATGTAGAGAGAGCCCTGGTGCAAGTATGCTTTCTGGGGCCCCCTCTAGTGCAATTGTGGCCAAAGGGTAGATCTCCACCTGTCGGAGAACTTCAACAATGCTATGCCTGCTGGGAATCTACCATTTGTCCATCGTTGCAGGGTTATATTTGTGAGCAGTGTTTGAGCGCTTAAATGTAAGCATGTTTGTGTATTAAAGGACCACTATAGTGCCAGGAAAACAAACTCGTTTTCCTGGCACTAAAGTGCCCCGAGGGTGCCCCCACCCTCAGGGTCCCATTCCCGCCAGGCTGAAGGGAGAGAAAGGGGGTTAAAAACTCACCTTTCTCCAGCGCCGGGCTCCCTTGGCGGTGGGGACTCTCCTCCTTTAGCCGTCATCGGCTGAATGCGCATGCGCGGCAAGAGCCGTGCGCGCATATAGCCAGTCCATAGGAAAGCATTTTCAATGCTTTCCTATGGACGCTGGTGTCTTCTCACTGTGAAAATCACAGTAAGAAGCGCTGAAGCGCCTCTAGCAGCTGTCAATGAGTCAGCCACTAGAGGCTGGATTAACCCATTTGTAAACATAGCAATTTATCTGAAACTGCTATGTTTACAGCAGGCAGGGTTAATCCTAGATGGACCTGGCACCCAGACCACTTAATTAAGCTGAAGTGGTCCTTTAAGTATGTGTGTGCATGTATGGGAGTGTTTGTATGTACTGTTGCCATTGGAATGTAGTGGTGTACTTGTTTGTAATGTTTGCGTCTGAACGCAGGGGTGTTTGAATGTAGTGCTGGACTTTAAATGTAGGTGTGCTTTTTGTGTGTAGTGTCGGTGTTTGAATGAAGGGGTGTTCGTATATCATTTTGGTGTTTTAATACATGGGTGTGTTTGTATGTAATGTTTGCGTTTGATTGCAGTGCGTGTGTAGTGGATGCAGTGTGTGTATATTGTGTATATAAAATATACATATACACAATGTGTGTTTGGATGTAAGCATGTTTTTTGCATAGAGTATGTGTGCAGTGTATACACATACAGACACACAAATACACACATACAGAGACACACACATACACATACTGACACAGCGATACACACACAATGACACTTATTTTCCTACACACAGATACACATACACTCATGTAAACAGATACACACTGACACACAAATACACACACACTGACACAAAAGGAGACTCATACACATACACGCAGAGACAGGTGAGGGTGACCGTGTGGTAGGGAGTGTGTGTGCAGGTAACAGTGTAGGGGGGCAGGGTGAAAAAGGGTTACAGTGGGCGGTGGGCAGGGGGAGAAAGTGTTACAGTGGGTGGGCAGGGGAGAGAAAGGGCTATAGTGTAGGGGGCAGGGGGAGAAAGGGCTACAGTGTAGGGGGCAGGGGGAGAAAGGGCTACAGTGTAGGCTGCAGGGGGAGAAAGGGCTACAGTGGGGGCAGAGGGGGCGAGAGGGCTA
Organism: Pelobates fuscus; assembly: GCF_036172605.1. Classification (NCBI taxonomy): domain Eukaryota; kingdom Metazoa; phylum Chordata; class Amphibia; order Anura; family Pelobatidae; genus Pelobates; species Pelobates fuscus. The sequence continues at coordinate 75,877,763 of NC_086322.1, read as the reverse complement.
CAGTGGGGGGCAGGGGGAGAGAGGGCTACAGGGCGGGGCAGGGGGAGAGAGGGCTACAGGGCGGGGCAGGGGGAGAGAGTGCTACAGTGGGGGGCAGGGGGAGAGAGGGCTACAGTGGGGGGGGGGGCAGGGGGAGAGAAGGCTACAGTGGGGGGGCAGGAAGAAAATGGGTTACAGTGGGGGAGCAGGGAGAGCAGGCTTTACAGTGTGGGGGGGCAGGGGTTACAGTGGGGAGAGGGGGGCAGGGAGTGAAGGGGTTACAGGGTGGGGGCAGGGAGTGAAGGGGTTACAGGGTGGGGAGGGGAAGGGGCAGGGAGTGAAGGGGTTACATGGTGGGGGCAGGGAGTGAAGGGGTTACAGGGTGGGGAGGGGGCAGGGAGTGAAGGGGTTACAGGGTGGGGAGGGGGGCAGTGAGTGAAGGGGTTACAGGGTGGGGAGGGGGCAGGGAGTGAAGGGGTTACAGGGTGGGGAGGGGGGCAGTGAGTGAAGGGGTTACAGGGTGGGGAGGGGGCAGGGAGTGAAGGGGTTACAGGGTGGGGAGAGGGGCAGTGAGTGAAGGGGTTACAGTTGGGGGGAAGGGGCAGGGAGTGAAGGGGTTACAGGGTGGGGAGGGGGCAGGGAGTGAAGGGGTTACAGGGTGGGGAGGGGGCAGGGAGTGAAGGGGTTACAGTTGGGGGGGCAGGGAGTGAAGGGGTTACAGGGTGGGGAGGGGGGCAGGGAGTGAAGGGGTTACAGGGTGGGGAGGGGGCAGGGAGTGAAGGGGTTACAGGGTGGGGAGGGGGCAGGGAGTGAAGGGGTTACAGGGTGGGGAGGGGGCAGGGAGTGAAGGGGTTACAGGGTGGGGAAGGGGGCAGGGAGTGAAGGGGTTACAGTTGGGGGGGCAGGGAGTGAAGGGGTTACAGGGTGGGGAGGGGGGCAGGAAGTGAAGGGGTTACAGGGTGGGGAGGGGGGCATGGAGTGAAGGGGTTACAGGGTGGGGAGGGGGGCAGGAAGTGAAGGGGTTACAGGGTGGGGAGGGGGGCATGGAGTGAAGGGGTTACAGGGTGGGGAGGGGGGCAGTGAGTGAAGGGGTTACCGTTGGGGGGGCAGGGAGTTAAGGGGTTACAGGGTGGGGAGGGGGCAGGGAGTGAAGGGGTTACAGGGTGGGGAAGGGGCAGGGAGTGAAGGGGTTACAGTTTGGGGGGGGGGGTAGGGAGAACATTATTTACATTAGTGGTCAGGATTTGGGGGCTGTGTCCTACCTTACTTTAATTCCCTGGTGGTCCAGTGTCTCCCTGGTGGTCCAGTGGGGTAACTCTCCGGTCTGCAGCTCCGCCGGGTGCAGAGCTGCAGACAGTGTAATAAAAATCTCGCGAGCTCCCTGAGTGTTGCCATGGTAACGCTCTGGGAGCTTGCGAGACTTCTATCACACAGTCTGCAGCTCTGCACCCGGCGGAGCTGCAGACCGGAGCTGCTGGGCAGATTGATTGGAGGGAGCCCGGCGGCATACAGGGCAGGCCGCCGGGCTCCCTCCTGGTGTCAGTCTGCCTGACTGCCGGCGGCCCTGGATGTGTGGGTCAGCGCGACCCACTGGGAATCGCCCTGCGACCCACCAGTGGGTCGCGACCCACACTTTGGGAACCGCTGCTTTAGACTAAATCACCTTTCTTCTAGTGTAAATGCATGAACGTGTGTCCTATATACAGTCCTGTTTATGAATAGATTTCTATTCGCCCCGAATATATTTGTATAATGCTATCATATTCCCTCTGAGGCACCATTTTTCCGAACTAAAGAGGTTTAAATATTTTAACCTTTCTTCATAACTAACATGTTGCATTCCTTTTTATTCATTTTGAACCCACCTCTGCACTCTTTCTAGTGCCACACAGGGCTGTATTTGCCATGAGGCAAACAAGGCATTTGCCTAGGGCAGCACTTTCAGGGGGTGGCAACGCTGCCCTAAGTGCCGAGGCAAGTGCTTTGTTTGCCTCACATCCTGGGGGGGTGGGGGCAAGAGGTGGCCGGCTGGCTCATAGTGTAGGCAGTCGTCGAGAGAGCGCAGTCCCTTGAATATATGACGTCAGTCCGGCCCCGGTGGTTCGCGATGGAGCAGAGCAGTAAGAGCTCAGTTCCCTTGCCCCCTCCTTTAAGCGCCTGTGTCTTTTAGTGAGTATGTCTGTGTCTGTCAGTATGTCTGTGTCTGTCACTGTATCTTTCTGGTAGTGAGTGTGTGTGTGTCTGTCAGTGATTGTGTGTGTGTGTGTCTGTCAGTGAGTGTGTGTGTGTGTCTGTCAGTGAACCTGTGTATGTCAGTGTGTGTGTGTAGCTGTCAGTGTGTGTTTGTGAGTGAGTGAATGTGTGCCTGTCAGAATGTGTCAAGGAGTAAGGATGTTTGTGTCAGTGTATGTCTTTCAGCGTGTGTGTATGTCAGAGTGTGTGTATGTCAGAGTGTGTGTATCTGATAGTTTGTCCCTGTCAGTGAGTGTGTGTGTCAGGGGGTGCCTGAATTTAGTCGTGCCTCGGGCAGCACAAATTCAAGATACACCACTGGTGCTACAATATCCTTCTTTAGAAGAGCAGGTGCCCAAATTTGCACAACATATTCAAGGTATGGTCTTACCATAGATTTTATAAAAAATTATATTTTCATCATAAGAATTATTGCCCCTTTTAACACATGACAATGCCTTACTGGTCTTAGCCACTGCTGATTGACATTGCATATTGTTGCCTAGTATGCTGACTTTAACAATTCCCGGATCCTTATCATGTGTTGTTATCCCTAATTCACTGCTTTTTAGGCTGTAATTTCTTGTGCATTCTTTACCATACAGTGCATAATTTTTTTTTTTTTTACTAATTTATCTACATTAAGTTTAATCTGCCATTTCACTGCTCAGTCCCCCAATCAGTCTAAGTCCCTCTGCAGCAAAGAATATCCTGCTCACATTGTATTACTTTACAGTTTTGTGTCTTCTTCAAACACTGAAACATGACTTTCAATGCCTATTTGAAGATTATTATTTTTAAGTATGTTGAATGGAAGCAGTCCCAGAACAGAACCCTGAGGGACATCACTTACCACTTTTGTCCAGTTTGAAAATTCACTGTTAATGTCAACGCTCTGTACTATATTTTTAAGCCAATGTTCTACCCAAGAACAAGAATTTTCATCTAGAAAAAATTTAGTTTGAACACTAACCTAACCTATAAAGACAAAACAAATGTGAAATGGCAATCTATCTATCTATCTATCTATCTATCTATCTATCTATCTATCTATCTATCTATCTATCTATCTATCTATCTATCTATATACACAAGATCCATCCACTAAACATCAACTTGAAAGCTAACAGATTGTATTAGTTATTTTACAAAACACATAATCTAGGCAAAATAATGGGGGTTTAATTACAATACATGATCATACATTGCATAAACCTGCCACAATGTCAATGTACCCCATCTTTGGAAGGTCGGACTCTAGCAACCTAATGTCTGCTCTTATGGGATGAAACCACTTACTTGGGGAAATATTCCATCTGGGGCTCTCTGCAGGACAAGGTTAAATAGGGCCCTGGGATGAGATACTTGTGACAAGGAGGGCTGCAAAACCATTTACATTTTTGTACATATTCTATTATATAAGAAGCAGCTGCAAAGACTCCCTTGGTAAATACATTTCTCTAAACAGTCAAAAAAAAAGCATAAAATCACAATATGGGTGTGCTACAAAAAAAGCATTACTGATACTTATTGTAAGTGTCCACAATTTTCTATCAAGTGGAAAAGCATGTAAGAAAAAATGTATGAAACACTCCACATAGTGCAAATCACACGTGGTAACTATGGATCAAAACAGAGCAGAAGCAATTGTTATAATCTATGCTTCTCAATGAAACAGTCACAGTTTTTTTTATTTTATTATTCTTTATTTTTTCTGTGCGTGAGTGTACAAGGAATCTTGAAATGCCCCAGCAGCAAATACAAGAGTAACAAGTGGTATAGAAAAACAAGTTGCTTGAAATCACATACATTAAGTAATGGTATGTTACTTGGCATTTCACTGGTGGAGCACAATTTTATTATATGATGTGAGAGACATGTAAGGCAATCATGTCTGAGTTTGAAATAATAAAACATGCAATCGTTTAAGCAATACTATACATGGTGAGTGCTTATATGTACTAAATAACTCGCTAGACTAAGTTGCTTAAACATATGAGATAATTACCACCAAAAGATCATTAACTGGTCTCTAGTTGTTGATAAGACAGTTCAAAAGGGCAAGGGTTCAGGCTGGGGCAGGTGAACACAAAGAAAAACACAAAAATCAACAGGTAAGGAAGAGATAAAGAGGCAAAGAACCCTGAGGCAATCTTCCAGACTACCCTATAGCGGCAGCTTGATTATCCTATGCATCTGGCATACAATTAAAGTCCCAGCAGTTGTACTATGTCCCAGGAGTCTCCCTGGATGCCATCGTGCTGGATATCTTTCCAGCCCCAGGGGCCACATGGCTTCCCTCCTGCAGATCTGAAGTCCCAAAGATCTAGGGTTGTGACGGTCTTTACAGATGCTTCTGTTAATGTGAATGGTTTTTACACCTTTAATTCAGACTTTGTAGTATATATCCTCAAATGTCCATGTGGATATCTATATGTGGGGGAGACCATCAGACCCGTCAAAGAGCGGATAGGGGAGCACAAGAGAAGCATCAGGGTAGCCCTACAACAGGGGACCAGTGAGGCCCCAGTGGCTAGACACTTTAAGACACAAGGCCATGCAGTCAACCAATTAAGGTTTCAAGTCATTGACAGAATACCCCCTCTGAGAAGAGGTGGGGATAGACAAAAACTACTCATGCAAAGGGAGACTAAATGGATTATCATCCTGGAAACGCTGTCACCCTCAGGACTGAATGAGGACTATGACTTGAAACACTTTTTGTGAATTTTATCAGTCTTTTCAACAATTATGACTATGGGCTAATGTATACCTTGTGCTCTCTACAGTGCTCCCACCAGGCCATCTTGTTTGGTCCGATCCTCTTTCTCGGCAACTCCTTGACCCATGGGGGTCCGCAACCTGGTTATATTTCTCCAGGGTCCCTCACAAAGAATATCCCGAGACATGGGGACACACTACAAGGTCGGTGAGTAGATATGAACAACATATTGTTTATTGAATACTTTTATTATACATTTCATTGATTTACATTTATTCTTTATTCTTGATTATTCACAAAAATTGTTATTATTATTTTTTCATCTATCACCCCTGACACCCTGCTACAGGTGAGCAATTATGTAACTAACTTATACTAAGACGCAATAGTAGTTTCTTGAACATTAGACTATTACCCTTTAAGCATTTCTCCTTTGGCAATTCCCAACTAGGAGCAGCTCTTTGATCTTCATTAATGTACAAACATATGTAATATAACATATTCTACTAGTTATATTTTCTTAATTTTATGCTTCAACTATTCTTGGAGATGTCCTTATCCTTGTACAAACGTGACCAGACTTTTAATATTATGTACAAAAAAAGGGTATAGGATCAGCGCTGAGTGATCTAGAGGGAAATAGGCAAGTAAAGAGCTGCAACCTATGGGTATGAGGTTCCCTCCAACGTCCTCAGAAAAGAAGTAGCAAAAAAACACAATAATAGGTCGCACTATACAAGAAATATTGCAATAAATAGATAAAAAGAAAAAAATATATATATAATTTACTCACATATGATAAAAAGACAAACAGAGGGTAAAAATAGATATGTGTATAATAGTCCCAATATATAGTGAACTTCTTGTGGGTTCCAATAGGCTAAATAGCGACTTGATGGTGTAGTCAACGAGAGGCTGGATCTTCTATAGCTTAGGAAAATCTTGACTCAGTGGCGGACATGTGGATGAAAAAAACAGAAATACTCCAATAGTGCAAACTGTGTTTTAGTAGATGGAATAAGGTGTATGTTAGGGAGATGTTTCACTCACCTATTCAAGAGCATGTACTTGCTCAAGTGTGATTGGCATTCAGTGGCGTTGGCCCCCCACTGTCGGGATATAGGTGCAGATAATTCCTCGATATAAAAGAAAAATAGATAGTCATGTGATCGCGAGCTACCGCGATCACATGGTACATCCCAGTGCTTATTGGGAAATGGAGCAGACATATCATCCAAAGAATCCTAGGTGGGGACTATACCACCCACGCCATCATATTGAGCAGTACATCCTGCTCATTCAAATGTGAGTACGCCCTCTACTTTTCAGATTTACTTTTATGAATACAGTGAGCACTATATTTGGTCTCTATTTTTCTTTTATATCGAGGAATATCTGCACCTATATCCCGACAGTGGGGGGCCAACGCCACTGAATGCCAATCACACTTGAGCAAGTACATGCTCTTGAATAGGTGAGTGAAACATCTCCCTAACATACACCTTATTCCATCTACTAAAACACAGTTTGCACTATTGGAGTATTTCTGTTTTTTTCATCCACATGTCCGCCACTGAGTCAAGATTTTCCTAAGCTATAGAAGATCCAGCCTCTCGTTGACTACACCATCAAGTCGCTATTTAGCCTATTGGAACCCACAAGAAGTTCACTATATATTGGGACTATTATACACATATCTATTTTTACCCTCTGTTTGTCTTTTTATCATATGTGAGTAAATTATATATATATATTTTTTTCTTTTTATCTATTTATTGCAATATTTCTTGTATAGCGCGACTTATTGTGTTTTTTTAATATTATGTGCTTATGTATATATTTTCTTTCCATTTTTTTCCTTTTCTTCCTTTTTTATATTTAATGATACAGTGTCTATAATATTTCCAACTGTTATCTGTATAACATTAAATAATAGATCTGTTATCTTTAACACTGTTGTCAAAATGTTAATAAAGTTTATTTTATAGTTTGTATGACGTTCCGTATCAGGATGACGTCATCACGTCCACGCGGAAGTGGACGCTGTGTTTTACCGCCAGATTCGGCATTTAACGTGAGTTTCTCAGGAGAGAAACTAGGGCCATTGAAGGGACGCCATATCCCGAGCGCGCAGCCCGAGAAACGCAATTCGTTGATCTGACACTCTATCCAGCCGTCTGGAGTCCTTTTTGCTTGACGAACACCTTTAGCTACCCGGAACTTGTCCAACTACTTTATAAAGGAATCCTCAGACCAACAGAGCTTACCAGGACAGCCAACAAATAATTGAGAGTCTGAATTACACCATATAAAGCGGTGACATCCATCCATAGAAATACTGCACACGTTTATAGTGACTTTGCAAAGGACTTATTTTCATTCATTTTTTCATCTTTTCATATTTTTTCTTCTTTTTTTCATATTTTTCACGTTTTTTATACACTTTTGGTTTTTTCCTTTTTTCTGTTTTTCTTATACATTGATCCTTGCAAGGATTTGATCCATCAGGACTGTGTACAAATAGATTGCTATGCATAGCTTTAGATGTGGGGAGAATAGTGTCATACTCATGAATTTGATTAAGGACTAACCTTTTTGCTAGAGCATTTTGTGTACATATATGAACTTTGAGTGATTTCCATATCTATGAATTTGATTAAGTACTGATCTTTATGCAGAGCTTTGTGTGTGTATATATATGAATTTTGAGGCAGTTTCTGCACGATCACAGTGATTTCAAATTAATGAATTTCATAGAATTGATTTCTAGACCATATCTCTTTTATAAAACGTTTGAGTATTTAGTGCAGCGGATGAATTTTCAAATAATGATTGAGATCATCAGAACTTTATATGTACATATATCAATTTTTGAACACAAATATATATTCTAATAAATAATTTTTTGCATACTAAAAATCATACCTGATTTATCGATTTACTTTTGATACTATATTTTGAGTGCGGTATTTTTATTTAATTTTTTGGATTTTTCATTTTAGAGGTTATAGTAGAGGGAATACCTCTAAAATACCAGCACCACCGAGTAATTGAGAGCAAACACTACCCAGTTTTTTGTTTACAGATGCTTGGACCACATGCTGCCTGCCGAATGCGTGGATGGCTCCGTTTGGAAGTTAGTCTCGAGGCTGTGAGAGCAAACTGCACCACTGGAACTGAGAGCATGACTTACGGCTCTTGAGCTGCTGGTTCCACCAAGATCTCTGACAGATGGCGATGAACGTCAAGTGAAAGCCTGCTTCCCAGGTATGCACCAAAGCCATTGCGTCATGCTGTGCAGCAGTATTACCGTCGGCCATTTTAGATAGGCCACACGAGAGCAACTCACACTAAATTCAAACAGGAACGACTGGAATGTGAGTATAGCCTTGCATGGTGGGAAACATGATAACCCCCACTGGCCCAGAGGGGGAATACGGGGCTCCAATATCCACAGGAGAGCCTGTGCAATCATGGTTGGGGTGATCGGCCGCTTCTTCTGCCGAGGAGCTACACAAGGCCATAACCAATTGGAGGATGCAGTTCCACAACAGTATTAGTTGCATCCGGAGCCAAAGCCAATGTGCCCAAGAGGTAATAGATATTTGTGCTGATTTACAGGTAATTAATGCCTCTTAAAGCTCATAAATATAATGATTATTCAGGAGCTGTAGTCTGCTTCGTCCACTCAGCATGGCGGCCGAGCCCCGCCTCTGAAACAGGCACAGTTTTAAATACAAAGTAGCTGTGCCTTTAAAAACAAAAAATCAGCTCTGTGAAACAATGCGATATAGTATAAAATATAAATAGCAGATATGGCCAAAAATATATTTTGAATGCATAAATGAAATAAAGGTATAATGGCAACAAAAGATAGTATTAGGGATATGGAAACATAATTAAGGATGCTCTGGTGGTGCTAACCACTTATGAGAATTGGAGTGCAGACTCGGCTCGAATATACACATGCACAACCAATGTCAGCTGAATGCAAGCCCCTTTTCTCTTGGACTCCTGCAGATGTCTTCATAGCTTGTTCCTTGCAGAGTAAAATATCAGCCGATATCTGAATAAAAAAATACTACTATGTTTATTGAACAAAATAAAAATAATGCACAAATAGATAAATACAAAGTGTGCAAAGAGGTATCATGTTACCAGATACCAAGTCCATAAGAAAACCTCACATCTACTGTAACACCGTGATCTATATTTCTTCATCCTTCCTCATAGAATGCAATTAGGTTAGTTTGACATGACCTGTGCTTCATAAAACCATGCTGATTATTGCTATTAACAATATTCTTCCCAATGAATTCCTGAAAGTTATCCCCTAATAACCCTTCAAATACTTAACTAGTGACAGAAGTTAAAGAGAAACTATAGTACCAGGAAAACAAAAGTTGTTTTCCTATGCTTTCCTGTGGGGATTCCAGTGACCTGAAAAAAGTCACCTTACAGCCTGAAGTCCCTTTAGAGAGGCTGTCTGGTAGACAGCCACTAGAGGTTGAGTTACCCCGCAAAGCTAATTATTGCAGTTTATGAAAAACTGCAATAATTAGCTTTGCAGGGTTAAGGCTGCTGGGACAGTGCACCCAGACCACTTCAATGAGCTGAAGTGGTCTGGGTGCCTATAGTGTCTCTTTAAGCTCACAAGTCTAGAATTTCAAGGCAAAGATTATGAACACTTTTTGAATATAGGAACCGTATCTGCTTTCCAGCTATCCTCTGGTACACATCCTGCAAGAAAATACTCTGTGCCGAGGCATTGACTGACAAGGGATAACTTTCCACAGGAGGAAAATACCTCCCACAGGAGGTCCCTCTGCTCTCCACCCATAGCAACCACAGTACATGCACTGTGGTTGCTATGGAAACTTAGGGAGTATAGGAACAGAGTGACGATGAAGCCAGCATGCCGATGTCACTGACAAGATTTGCCCTGCTTAGGGATGCATCCCCAAAGAAGACTTCAAGAGGTGCACAGGTGGAGTGGAGGATGTCCGGGATGTGGGTGTTACATAAACAGTAACTCCCACGATGCATCACCGGAATTCAGGAAAAGTGAGTAAATCTTTATATTTTACATTGAATACACCATGTACCTTTGTGATATATGGCATATTTTAATTTATATGGGAGCAATTGCAGGTAAGTTCACTTTTTGACAACAGGTTTGTTGTAACATGCAAATTAAATCACATTTGTTGCGTGAATTCTATAAAGGTTAATGAAACATAGTGCACAGGTAATTATCCATCTCATTGAATACATAATTAATGTATCCCTATATGGAAGACACACTGGAAGATGACAAGAAGTTAATATCCATAGAGATCAAAAACATCAATTTAGGTCATCCTTACTATCCAGTATCAGTAATTGATCAATACTGTTTTCTGAATGTCAACTGGCATCACTGCAGTTATCAATGTTATCACAATAGAAAATTTATTTTTTATTTGCCAATAATGCAGCCTAACCTTTTATCATCTTAAACGTGGCCTAAATAGATAAGAGGAAGAATTTCTGGTGCTTGTTTTTTATACATTTGGCAGCTGATACTTCCCAAACCAGAGTTTCTTATTTCTGGCTGTAGAATAGGTGATACTTGAAAGGGGTGTAGGAAAGCAGCACCTTCAGGGTTACTGGAAAAGGGGTGTAGGGAAGCATCACCTTCAGGGTAATGGAAAGGGTTGTAGGGAAGCTTCACCTTCAGGGTAATGGGAAGGGGTGTAGGGAAGCATCACCTTCTCGATAATGGAAAGGGGTTAGGAAAGCATCACCTTCAGGGTAATGGAAAGGGTGTAGGGAAGCAGCACCTCAGGGTAATGGAAAGGGGTGTAGGGAAGCATCACCTTCAGGGTAATGGAAAGGGTGTAGGGAAGCATCACCTTCAGGGTAATGGAAAGGGTGTAGGGAAGCATCACCTTCAGGGTAATGGAAAGGGTGTAGGGAAGCAGCACCTTCAGGGTAATGGAAAGGGGTGTAGGGAAGCATCACCTTCAGGGTAATGGAAAGGGTGTAGGGAAGCAGCACCTCAGGGTAATGGAAAGGGGTGTAGGGAAGCATCACCTTCAGGGTAATGGAAAGGGTGTAGGGAAGCATCACCTTCAGGGTAATGGAAAGGGTGTAGGGAAGCAGCACCTTCAGGGTAATGGAGAGGGGTGTAGGGAAGCATCGCCTTCAGGGTAATGGAAAGGGGTGTAGGGAAGCATCACCTTCAGGGTAATGGTAAGGGGTTTAGGGAAGGATGGCCTTCAGGGTAATGGAAAGGGGTGTAGCGAAGCATCGCCTTCAGGCTAATGGAAAAGGGGTGTAGGAAAGCATCACCTTCAGGGTAATGGAAAGGGGTTTAGGGAAACAGCACCTTCAGGGTTCTGGAAAGGGGTGTAGGGAAGCATTGCCTTCAGGGTTCTGGAAAGGGGTGTAGGGAATGCCTTGCCTTCAGGGTAATGGAAAGGGGGTGTAGGAAAGCATGGCCTTCAGGCTAATGGAAAGGGGTGTAGGGAAGCAGCACCTTCAGGGTTCTGGAAAGGGGTGTAGGGAAAGCCTCACCTTCAGGGTAATGAAAAGGGGTGTAGGGAAGCAGTGCCTTCAGAGTTACAACACTGGCCTAAGTAGTGACTTAATTGTTAATCTCATAATGTAGAGTTTGATAAGTTTTAAATTGGATCACAAATTCAAAGTTATAGAAGCAGCACAGAATACTAAAATTGATAGAGGAAAGTACTGGAATGTCGGGATAGTGATGGTCTCAATAACATTAATTGCTCATAGGTACCTGTTAAAGTGTTAAGAAGTATTGTATATGAGAAATGTCTATATTCATGTCTAAATAAAAAAACTATATATTTTCTTTCAGCACTGTCAAATGTTCTAGTAAAATGTGTTCATGTGTGCAATTGTGCTATATGGTATATCCAACTGCTTAACTTTTTTAATCTTTTTTTTTTTCCAATCTGCCTTTCATTCAAATCATTTGGTTAATGCTCTTTTAAAAATGTCCACTGACATCCAAAGTGCATGGAACAAGATGACCTTACCAGAGCCATTTTCCTTGATTTTCTCAAGGTCTCTGATATTTATTGATCACACTATACTACTAAATAAACTAAAAAACTGTGATATAGCTGATCAGCAGCTAAACTGCTTTTGATCAAACCTATCCGACAGAGCCCAAACTGCCATTGCCAGCGGTTCCTCTCATTCATTCAGTTACCCGCCGAATGCCCTGAGGGTCAATTGTCCATCTTCTTTGTTCTGTAAATATATTTGTATGTAGTGGAAAGGCGTATATATAAAGCTTGAGCTGTGGATTTTTCTTTTCCAGAGGTTTTTTTAGAGACCACTAAAAACAAGCATCTATTAAATACTGACATAACATTTACAAAGGCATTCCTACCAAAGCCCAACTTACTTATTTTAGTTAAAAACTCATTTAAGTGTTAAACATATTTATCGAAAAGTAATAATTCTAAAAGGTCCAACTTGGCTGAAGTCAGTTCCTATAAACGTCTCAGCATGTGGTTAGATCCTACTGTTTAGAAATAAAGCTTGCTTAGATTTTCCTATATAAAAATAGATTGAACATTGAATGTTAATAATGGACATGAACACAGTATACGCACCTATACGCATCTCCAGTGCAAATTCATCTCACTGAACTCAACTTACATTCAGAGTTATTTACTAAAGTGAGAATTCAAGGTGAATTAATAGTGAATTTCAAATTTAAGGTCAAAATAGCTGAAATGGAATAATTCTCCAAATCAGCTATGCTTTCCATTCAACTACTCTTGTCTTAAATTTCAAATTCATTTTGGATTCTCACATTAGTGTCTAACTCTGTATATGATGTATTACATTCTTTGTCATCCTATGCAACTAGACTACCCATCATTGTGATCTGGGTGTGCGTAGCACTATGTATGATGATGTACACTCATAGGAAATAACCACATAATTTTTAATTAAATATTTTTAAAAAAATACTTATTTACAAAAACAGATACTTAATGCAAATGTTTACTCAAGTGATAACTAGATATTTAGAGATAATCTATATTTTTGATCTTCAAAAGCATAAAAAGCTAACCCATAATCCTGCAGAAGTGCACATGTTAATGTAAACAAGGGACAGAAATATGTATATGCTTGTGACTGTGATATGCTGAAAAACATAAATTGGTTAACTCTTGAATTTATGTTCCACTTAACTTTCTTGCCTGGTTCTTAACCACTTCTCCTGAAAACGCACTCACTACCTGAATCTCATGCGTACTGCTGATGTTGTTACCCTTATGCCCTGGGTTCCACTTATAATCTGACAATGCATTTGTGGAGGGTATAGTACTATATCTGAAGTCCTTAAAAAGATCTTCATTTACCTTCTGTTAAAAAGAACTGCACTCATTGTTAATGTGCACTTGTGCATTACACATCTCATTTTGTGCAATTGTATTTGTATATGCTCTCAAGGAAATATTTTTTTTAAATAAACAAATGGGGACAGGATATATAGATAGATAGATAGATATTAAAATACAAATACAACCTAGACAAACTAGTGTACTACTGTGATTTTATGAGTATTCTCTAATAAATATACAGAATTTAAGTGGTAAAAAAAAATCAACATCATTGTTCATTTATCTTTGAAGTATATAGAATGTGCTATTAACTGTAAATTGGAATAATTAATTTTCTATAAATTTTGTGACTAAGCAGTTTACCATTTCATCACACTTTCAATTACACTCAGTGCCTTTCCTGCTATGTGCAGTTGCAGATTGTTAAGGGTGCAAATCCTATCCTATCAGCGCCGCTATACAGAATTAATGAGCAAGGTTACAGCAATGAGTCCTAAAGGATGAAGTAGCTGTCTGTGTGTGAATCCAATGATACTGCATCATCCCTGTCGTGCCTTCCCCTTGTAAGCTGTGTACAGGAAGAAAAATCTCTAGGCAATCAGTGTAATAAATTGGATAGGAATATAAAACTGTCACTAACCCTATGTTTCATTTGCATTTCACTAACAAGAAACCCTGTCACTAGAAGATTCATCTAACTCCATTAAGGGTTAATGTGTAGGTGCCAAATAGTATTTCTTAAGGGACAGGGCAGAAATACTATCACTCTCTCTGTGTGTCTCTCTCCCATCCATCCATAAGATAAAAAAAAAAACACACACATTCAACTAATAACACTAAAATAAATGCCTTTCCTTACCGGTTGACACATAACGAGAACATCTAAAATTAATTTTGGAAATTAATTTCTATTGAACATTTATTATATTACGTTAGGGAGTAATGAAATTCAATGAATGACCAAGATATTGGCAGTCATAAATTTAATTCCATCTGGATAATGTCACATGTCATATTCTGCATCTAGGACCCGCAGGGGTGGACTGAGAACCCTCAGGGCCCCCGGGAAAAACAAAATCAAGGGCCCCCTTACAGGCCCCACCCATACTCCGCAGCAAGCGCCACCCATGTCCTGCCTCCATGCACTGCCTCCAGCCACACCCTATACAATCGTTAGACACAAGGAACAAAAGTGCAATAATCCCTTCGAGGCCCCAGTAGAGACTACAATTGAGGGCTAATGGGCCATGGAGGGGGGTCTTTCTAGCAAATGCTATCTCAGTGTCCTTTAGAGAGTGTGTTAGAAAGAATTTCCTCCAGGTCCCATTAGAGACTACAATGGAGTCTAATGGGGCCTGGAGGGGGGTCTGTCCAACACTCTGGTTCCTATTCACAATATAGCAACACAACATAGCTCACTGATACCTAGGCCAAGTTGGCTCCTCTTACCTTAATTACTGTTGCTGGCTGACAGTCTGTGGGCTTGCTGGAAGGCTGTGGGCTTACTGGCTGCGGCTGGCAGGCTGTTGGCTACTGCCGGCAGGCTGTGGGCTTGCTGGCTGCGGCTGGCAGGCTTTTGGCTTGCTGGCTGCGGCTGGCAGGCTGTGGCTTGCTGGCTGGCAGGCTGTGGCTTGCTGGCTGCGGTTGGCAGGCTGTGGGCTTGCTGGCTGTAAGCCTAACTGGTGGCCTGTGGGCTGGCTTGCTGGCTACTGCCGGCAGGCTGTGGGCTTGCTGGCTGCGGCTGGCAGGCTGTTGGTTACTGCCGGCCGGCTGTGGGCTTGCTGGCTGCGGCTGGCAGGCTGTTGGCTTGCTGGCTGTGGCTGGCAGGCTGTGGCTTGCTGGCTGGCAGGCTGTGGCTTGCTGGCTGCGGTTGGCAGGCTGTGGGCTTGCTGGCTGTAAGCCTAACTGGTGGCCTGTGGGCTGGCTGGCTACTGGCCAGCCTGTGGGCTGGCTGGCTGGCCGGCCTGTGGGCTGGCTGGCTGGCCGGCCTGTGGGCTGGCTGGCTTGCTGGCTACTGCGGTACTTGTAGATTATTTAAAGAAATAATCCATGCACAATAACCACTACTGCTTTGTGTAGTCGTTATGGTGCCAGGAGGGCCGGGCCCCCCTTTCAGAGTAAGTAGTCAAACCATTTAAGAACAGTTTGACAACTTACCTGGGGTCTGCTAGGATATGAGGCTGTAGTAGGGTATAGGAGCAGTGGTGCAATGTGTAAGGGGTGCAGTGTGTGTGAAAGGTTCAGTGTGTGTGAGGGGGTGTAGTGTGTGAATGTGTAGGGTGTGTGGGGCAATGTGTGTATGAGGGGGCTGTGTATGTGTGTGGCACTGTTAGTATGGGGGGCTGTGTGTGTATGGGTGGGCAGTGTATGTGTGTGTGAGGCAATGTGTGTAAATGTGTATGGTGTGGGTGTATGGGGGGCAGTGTGTGAATGTGTATGGTGTGTGGGGGCAGTGTGTTTATGGGGCTAGAGTTCACTCTCACCACTGCGACCACCAGGAATCCCTGGTGGTCACAGTGTTGAGAGTGAACTCTAGCCCGTAGCTCCAGGGCTAGAGTTTACTCTCGCAAGAGCCGTAACGTTGCCGTGGTAACCGCGGCAACGATCTGTGCTCGCGCAAGAAGGACCCAGAGGAGCTGAAGACTGAGCTCCCGGGTCCTCTCTTCCTCCCTCCCCTGCCGGCTGCCCGCACGGTGCCTGCGGACAGGGGAGGGGGCAATTGCCCTCCTCTTACTCCCCCCTCCCCCTCTTCTTACTCCCCCCTCACTCTCTTCTTACCCCCCTTTATTACTCTCCCCCTCTTCTTATTCCCCCCTCCACCTCTTCTTACTCCCCCTTCTTACTCCCCCCCTCTTCTTATTCCCCCCTCCCCCTCTTCTTACTCCCCTCCCCCTCTTCTTACCCCCTCCCCCTCTTCTTACCCTCTTCTTACCCCCCTCCCCCCTCTTCTTACTCCCCCTCTTCTTACTCCCCCCTCCCCTCTTCTTACTCTCCCCTCTCTCTCTTCTTACTCCCCCTTCCTCTTTTTACTCCCCCTCTTCTTACCCCCTTCTTACTCCTCCCCCTCTTCTTACCCCCTTCTTACTCCCCCCTCCTCTCTTCTTACCCCCTCTCTTTCTTCTTACCCCCTCTCTCTTCTTACCCCCTCCCTTTCTCTTCTTACCCCCCTCCTTCTCTCTTCTTACCCCCCTTCCCTCTCTCTTCTTACCCCCCACCCTCTCTCTTCTTACCCCCTCCCTCTCCATTTCTCTTCTTACCCCCTCTCCATTTCTCTTCTTACCCCCCCTCCCTCTTTCTTCTTACCCCCTCCCTTTCTCTTCTCACCCCCTCTTTCTTTTCACCCCCCGTCCCTTTTTCTTCTCACCCCCTCCCCTCCCTCTTTCTTCTTCTCACCCCCTCCCTCCCTCTTTCTTCTCACCTCCCCTCCCTCTTTCTTCTCACCCCCCCTCCCTCCTTATTCTCACTCCCTCTTTCTTCTCACCCCCCTCTTTCTTCTCGTCCCCCTCCTTATTCTCACCCCCTCCCTCCTTATTCTCACCCCCTCCCTCTTTCTTCTCACCCCCCTCCTTATTCTCACCCCCCTCCCTCCTTATTCTCACCCCCTCCCTCCTTATTCTCACCCCCTCCCTCCTTATTCTCACCCCCTCCTTATTCTCACCCCCCTCCCTCTTTCTATTCACCCCCCTTCTTCTCACCCCCTCCCTCTTTCTTCTCACCTCTCCTTCCCCCTCCCTCTTTCTTCTCACCCCCCCTCTTTCTTCTCACCCCCCTTCTCTCTTTCTTCTCACCCTCCCCCCTCCCTCTTTCTTCTCACCCTCCCCCCTCCCTCTTTCTTCTCACCCTCCCCCCTCCCTCTTTCTTCTCACCCTCCCCCCTCCCTCTTTCTTCTCACCCTCCCCCCTCCCTCTTTCTTCTCACCTCCCCTCCACTGTAGCGTGGCCGAGCGGCTCTGCGGTCCGCGGTGCCTGGCCAGAGTGATAGGAATGTGCACACTGAGTGTGCACCTTCCTGTCAGTTAGGCGGGTACAGAAAACATAAACTCCTGTTCCACGCGGAACAGGAGTTTCTGTTTCCTGTACCCGGTCGGACTGAGAGGAAGGTGCACACTGAGCACCTTCCTATCACTCCGGCCGGGCACCGCAGACCGCAGACCGCAGAGCCGCTCGGCCATGCTACAGGGGAGGGGAGGGGAGAAGCTGCAGCCGCCTGAGGCTCTTAAGAGAGCGCTCAGGCGGCTGCAGCATTTAAAGGGGCGGCCGGGCCCCCTGATGGCGGGCCCCCCTCCCGGTCGGGCCCTCGGACCATGTCCGAAGTGCCCGACCGGTCAGTCCGCCCCTGAGGACCCGGACACACCAGCCCGCTTACGTGTGCAGGTGTTGTACCCTCAGATGGCAGTCTTGGATAATAGTACTGGTGAAACTGATGGTAGTCCTAGTAAAAATACCATTTCTGGTGATGATCATCTTGGCAGTGCTTTGTATGGTGATTGCGCTGGTGGCAGGTAGGGAATATTCTCTATGACATACCATTCTACCATTCTGCAGGTCTCTGCAACTTATTTGGAGAAGCAAGTCATACCGGTGTAAAGCTGGAAAGGACGTTTTGTCGTTTACTCCCTTCTTCTGGTACTCCTCCACTATTTCATCATTCATTTCTTAATCAAGTATATATATATATATATATATATACTAAATGCTATCTGTTCAATGGTGGCAGTAATGAATAATTCAACTTCTAAAGCAGGATTTTGGGAGATTTCAGTTTACTCTCTCACTCTTATTTTATTAGTAGTGAAAGAGAAAGAAAAACATGTTAGAACTGCTTTCTGGGCTCTGTTAGAGCTTAGCACATCATCCGAGTGCTGGAGCAAATCCTGTGAGTGCCGTTTCCGTACTGGGGTAAGTCCAGATGCTGGGGCAAGTCCTGTGAGTACAATCTGCATGCTGGGTAAGTCCTGGGTGCTGAGGCAAGTAAATATATGCACCAGTATATACACAAGGCTATGTCTCACACACTGACTTGATATACATCCTGGCACAGGGCAATTCATATAATCTTATGTACATACTTGGGCCTATATATTGAACTGTGCAGTGTGTAAGATATATCCTTGTGTACTGGGAGCATATATTGCCTTGTGCAGGGGTATATATCAGGGCAGTGTGTGAGATATAACATTGTGTACATACTGGGGCATATATTGCCCTGTGCAGTGTGTAAGATATATCCTTGTGTACTGGGGGCATATATTGCCTTGTGCAGGGGTATATATCAGGGCAGTGTGTGAGATATAACATTGTGTACATACTGGGGCATATATTGCCCTGTGCAGTGTGTAAGATATATCCTTGTGTACTGGGGGCATATATTGCCTTGTGCAGGGGTATATATCAGGGCAGTGTGTGAGATATAACATTGTGTACATATTGGGGGCATATATTGCCCTGTGCAGGGGTATATATCAGGGCAGTGTGTGAGATATAACCTTGTGTACACACTGGGGGTTTATATTGCCCTGTGCAGGGGTATCTATCAGTCTTAGCAATAAATAATACACTCTACAAATGTCCTTTAAAATACATTGTTTTCCCTTTTATGAACAACAATATAATGTTTTGAAATGGGGCAGGTATAATGACGCAATTCTACTTGGCTGTCGTACAATTATTTCCAGGGCTGGTTGTTATCCCCAATTCTGATGTCCCTGTGTTATGCTTGTGATAAGATGTGATGTTCCTGTACAATGCTTGCAATATGGTGACAATCATTCCTCTGGCACATCACCATCATCACAATTATAAATATGTCTGTGTAAATAGTTAATACAATGTTAAACAGAAAACTGCACACCAGTCAAGCCATAATACTTGCTTTTCCCACAGAAATTACAAATCTGCAGTGATGTTACTACCGCAAAGGATTCTGGGTGGGCATATGCAAATTAGTTTAACAAAGAATCACATTTTTGCCTCATTCCATTTTAAACATGGATTCCTTTGAGTCTGTGTTTGCTGTATACAACAGCTTTGAAACACAACTTAGGAAAATATGCTAAGCCAGTAAACCACTCATGAACAGTTGATTAATTCTTAATGCAAATCATCAGCATGAGGTTGGTTCACTGGTTTGCTATTGAGACTTGGTAGTGTTTGGGAAGCAAAAAAAGCAAGTCTTATGGCTTGACTGGTGTGCAGATTTCTGTTTATCATTGTATTAACTATCCACAGACTTCAGGTGGAAGGGGTTTTCAATCACAATTTTCCCCCACCACAACCTTTTTTGTTTTTTGTGTGTAAATATATATTTACGATTTGAAGAAGATAACACAGATTCGTCGAAGCAAACCCTATCATTGGTATTATTGGGAAAGCATTCTATATGGAGCTTTGCTATATCATGTACACTGGCAGATGGGGGGATTTGAAGGAGTTCTCCTTGCAGTGATTTCATATAGAGGGGAGGGATTTGGAGACTGGCAGGACTCGGTTCCTTAGAAACCTAAGGAACTTTCAATTCAGTTTTATTCATTTTTATGGGATTAGGAAACAAAATATAATGCTAGATCTGTTTATTTAGCTTCCCATTACATGGTGGAGCACTTATAAAGGAGTTATGCTATGTGGAACAGCACTATTAAAAATGTGAAACAAGTTCCATCAAGGTAATATATTTCTTCTGAATGTGATACCACATGTTTAGCTTAAATCTAATTTGAATACTATGCTTGTATGCAACGTATGTTTTTGATTTAATGATATTTAAAGGGACTGTGTAACCATTATATTTAATTAAATTGCAGACAATATTTTGTTTTACCTTTTCATGATTGGGTGTGGGGAGGGGGGTGATACAGCTCCTCCCCAAGGGTGCTATAGACCCTATATACACCTCTGGTACTGTGTGCGTGGGGGTGTAGGAAGTTGGATAGGTAGAGACTTTAGTATTTTATTTAAATAATTATTTAAAAAAAAATATTCCACTATTGCACCATTTGGAAAACATTTTCAGGGACACTTTGTTTCCAGGGACAGTTTTCTCAGGAAAACACATATATTAAGCAACATTAGTTAACTTTATATATACATCAAAAGAACCTTTTAAGGAATGTATACACTGCTCCAGTGCTAATTCAGGCAGCACATTTAAATTTAGTTTTAGTCATAGTTTTTTTGACTAAAAGGCCATTTTAGTTAATCATCTGAATTGTTTTAGTTTTAGTCTAGTTTAAGTCAACTAAATCTCCAGTAGATATTAGTCGACTAAATCTACAGCAGATATTAGTCGAACAGACTAAAATCAAATGGGTTTAGTTAGAGCCTCTGTCTGTTTTGCCTCTTCCCAAGGCCCTCTGTGCAGGTCTAATTTTGGTGGCAAATCTCAGTTTTGTTTTAGTCATAGTCTTTTGACTAAAAGGCCATATTAGTTTGTCATATTTTAGTCATCTGAATTGCTTTAGTATTAGTCTAGTTTTAGTTGACTAAATCTTAAAATTTGACTAAAATTATTAGTCAACAAAATGAACACTGAACTGCTTGACTTACACTTACTAACTCACACTCAGTGAAACATACATACACACAGACTGATCCATAAAGACATACACATTGACCCATACACACACTCTTGATTTCTCCACCAGCCCCATTAAGTTACAGAGAGCCCTATCTGGGCTGGTGCTGCCCTGCCAACTTTTTCCTCTGCAGGAACGGCGTTAAAAGTACAGGAACGTCATTCCCACTCATTCTGGCAGGACTCGAACCATGGAGGCATAGACAATATATATTTTTTGTTTTGCTACAAATTAAAATACATTAAAATATCCACAAAAGGGGGCTACAGACTGAATGTTCTAAGTGTGCTCTTTCTGAATAAGTGCAAAGAATTCTAGCCTGCATTTATGCTGGATTGTGAGGAAAGAATTAAGGTAAAAGTGTAAAAAAAAAAAAACCTAAACACTATGTAAAATGAAAATATTTATTTTTAATTGTGTGCTTTTGCTTTAAACTGTATGTTTCCCTTTGTGAAAGTCATAATGTATCACAGATATCCTAAATGAAATATTAACTGTGAAAATGCATATTATTAAAAAGCAGTCATGGAATACCAATTATTCCCCCATGTAGTCTGTTAATTCAGAAACAGTTACTGTAATCACAGTAGAGCAGATTCATTACATAATCGTCCTTCTACAATGAATGCTGGTAGGGTTATTCTTTAAACCAGAAATGGTCAAGAACTGCTAATTTGAAACTGAAATATCTTAGATTAAAATAAAAAGGTTGGAGAATATCTTGAAACGCTAGCACGTTTTTGATGCAGTAGCTTTACATTTCAGAAAATATCGACACGTCTGTTTGCATATACATATATTTTTTGTTCTGTTTCTTCAAACATATGTACATTGTTACCCACATTAAAATATATATATATTTAGAGCAAAGTAAATGAGCTGAGAATAGCTTACTCCCAATAGCATCAGAGAAAAAAACCAAACAAAGAAAAAAACAGTACAATACATACAAACCACAGAATAACAATAGGTAATGCACAGCTGGTGACATCATTACTTTCCACCAATCATCTCTCAGCATAGGCTATAAATAACAGTTTCAGAAATACAAAGATTTATTACCTTGCAGCTCACTCAGATGAGTATTGTTTTTCTATATTGTGTAATTTATGGATCTTTTATTACCCACATTTAACAATGTTGTTATTTATTGTGATGGCTTCCTCATTTTGATTACTTCAGATGAATATTGCTTTTCACTTAGTATGGTTTTTCATTTATTAACTCTGTTTTCTTCATTATTTCTTAATTGGGTATCTTATGTTTTTAATTTCAATGTTTATCATATTTAACTGTTCAAGTTATTTAATTGTACCCCTATTTTATTATTCCAGGTGACATTTGTTTTTAACATATTACCTCAGAGTTTTCTTCAGTACTTCAATATTATGTATCTTTAAATTGTCTTGTACATTTTATCCAATGTAACTTCTTTGCTATAGTCATTTTAAATGTTTCTGCATATTTTATTTTGTTAGTTATCATTTCCCCTATTTTCCTTTTTTTCAATAAAACATGGTGGCCATCTTGGGTGTGACACGTTTGTAATGGCAGTTGCCTCAGCCATCATATTGTTTAAACCAGCTGTTCTCAAACTGTGTGCCACGGAATGATTATAGCACCAGGGAAACATTACTGCTGAACAGGGGCCTGGGTCGAGTGCCACGGTCCTTTAAGACCGCGGCCCGACCCTTGTAATGTCGGCCGGCTGGGAGGAAGTGACAACCTGTCACTTCCTCCCAGCATCCTTCATTTCTGGGCTCAAGAGTAATTATTTTGGCCTGTATCTATTTAATTCTTTTTTTATTTAAAAAGTGTAAAGCTCGACTAATTTCTTTATAATTTTTACATCATTACCAGTTTATTCTTTCCAGTCTTACATTTTATAATGAAAGCTTTTCTTCTGGAATGGAGTATATGCAAGTATATATGACCTACGTTGACGATTTGACATGATTTATGTTTCAGTTATGATGGAAATTTGAAGACTGAGGCTAGTTTATCTGCAAAGAAAGAGGGCGTTGGGTTGCTGAGACTATTAATTATTGACTATTCAGAGAGATGATTGGTTCGAGGGAGTGATGTCACTAACTGTATTACTGCATTCTCTACTCTTATACTATGGTTTGTATTGTAGAGTTTTTTTATTTCTTTGCTGCTATTGCAAGTAAAAGAAAAAGATACATATAATAGTCACTTGCATCATGACTTTGTAAAATCCTGGAATTTTACTATTTTGTCATAATATTTGCCATCCTGGTCTCAATTATCCGCAGTCCTCGGTTTTATGAATAATTCCATAGGAATAAGTGTGTAATCACATTTCCATAAATCCAACAACAAATGCATATCTTTAAACAGTTATGATATACAGAGGCAATGAATTATCAATGGCTACTTAGTAAAAATAGAAAGTGAAAAAATGCATTGTATGTAATGGCTTACAGCAAAAGTTAAATGAAAAGGCTTAAACGCTCTGGGTTCCATCCAGCTAGTTTGGTGTATTCATCTACCAAAAAATAAAATAAATAAATAAATAAAAAAACCTTTGTCAACGTTATTCACTAGTGAATTTCAAATCTAAAGTCATATTAGCTGAAGTGGAAAAGATATTTGAGTCAGCTACTCCTTCAGTTAGGCTATTGTGACCTTATATGAAATTATATAAAATGAACTTTGAATTTACTTTAAATTGTGAACCACATATGTTTTCCATGAATTTGCTTGATACATCTCCTACTTTAATCTCATGTGCTAAAGCAATACATTACAAGGACTGTGCAGTATATATGCCAATGATAGACAAATGCTGAGGATGAGGAAGTTACCTGTCAACATCATTTACAGATGTGTTTCGCAACTGCAATGTGTCTTTTACCTTCCCAGTGATTGTTGTTTGGGCCCCCTCCTTCGTGTCTGAAATGTCAGTCTCAGTGTTTGTCTCATAGATCATTGATGGTGGCTCTTTAATTATCACTGTAACCTAGAGTGTTTTATTTGTTGTCACTGATTATTTCCAGTAATTGCTGTCCTAGTGATCCTAACCTGTTGCTCTTGTGTTTAATTCCCTGAAGAAATTCTAAGTCCTCAATTTCTCACTTTTCCTGTTAGAACAAGGGGTATAACGTCAGCTATAAAGTCATCTTTCAGGTGGCCGTTGAGATTTCAGACATTATTTTTAGAGCAAAATTGTGTTTTCTTTTTATTTTACAGATTAATATTTAATAGAGAAAAAAGAAGGAAAGAAGGAACAGGACTAGGAAAACTAGATTTATAGGGAAAGGTATGAGAAAGGTGTATATATATATATATATATATATGTAGAAAGGCCATTAGGCCTGAATTTGTGGGAGGAGTACGTCCCCTACTTAAACTCCCAGCCCCTACTCACCTCTGCCGTTCAGCTGATTGTCTATCCCCATAGCAACCAGCACTTCCGGTCCGAGCTTCCCGCCAGAACTGTTCCTGTTTCCAGCAGTCAGAAGTCATTAACAATCCGTTGTCCGTTTGAAGTCCTTCCACTCGGTTTCCTCACGGTCGAGGTACCCGGCTTCCGGTCACGAGACCGTCACGTTCACGTAAGCTAAGCGAGGGAAATAGCGTTCGGCTATTTCCCTCCGTTCGGGCCTAAAAACGTAGGGGTAGGCTCCCTCTATCTTATTCACATGAATACATGCTCTTTTTAAACGTATTCAGCATTCGCGCCAAAAACTGACGAACGCATCGTTATACATATTCGTACTGAAACTACCGAATCCACATATAAAGTATAACGCTCATATTTGTATTCCCATATTGACATTCGGTCACTCAGTACCGACCTATTTCGTACGGTTAAAAAATGAACACCATGTACTAATCCATATTCGGTTACATCCTGTTCAAACATGCTAAAGTAATGCACAATTTCATTTACACGAATTCTACTATATTAACGTATATTCCCTGTTCGGTCAGTTAACTACTGATACCTACATGTCAGTATGTGATTATAAAAATCTGGTCTAACTACCAGCCTTTTCTTTTTCTATCTATGTCGGCCGGTTTAAATTATTTTACTACATTAAAAAAATCTCCACTACTATTATAAACATACGGTTTTCCATACACATAATTAACTAATAACTTCATCCTTTTAAAAATGGTACATACTTCATACGTCACTAATACAAATTATACATTTTTTCTAAATATACACCAGACATTTTTTAAACTCGACATACAGATATTACGTCATTAAACACTACATGCTACAATATCCGTTACATCAACATCTGTACTATTCCTTTTCCATATAATCACGCTGTCACATATTTTGGCTTTACAGATTGCATCAGTTTCTCGCTTTTCTGCGCTAAAGTTGTTATTTCAAGATCTTTTATTACAGTATTGTATTTTATCACTTTGAGTCATCAAGGTCTAGGCCTCAAATTTAATTAAAACTATTGGGTTTTATTACATACCATCACATCTGTCGTTAATTATGGAAATTTTCTTTGGTTAATCCATAGCTCCAGTATTATTCTAGGCCTCCACCGGTTCAACACAGTTAACCTGTTACGCTTAACGTAATTTCTGTATGTCAAACCAAGGTATAGTTCACTACTCTTTTTACAACATTTCATATAAGACCTCACGCGGTCTCAATTTCATTACTACTTTCCCACAGGCTTACGCCCACGGTACGTTAATTCTTTACTATTTTTTCTATCCAGACATACGGTCATACGGCCATCAGGCTCTGAAAACACCAAAACCTGACCCGGTACTCAGCCATACCTTCAGGTACTTACGTCCTTACCCTAGTACGTCCATTCGCCACCCCAAGGCCTCATTCAGCCTTCTCACAAAAATCTAAATCATCCCATTCACACACCTAAACTTTCCAGATCCCTCAATGCAGGATCTCATGTTGCGTCCCTAACAAACCAACTCCCAATACAAACCATACGCCACCACGATACGCATAAATACATCAACATTTGTCTTAAATCCCCAGGATTCTTCCTCAAGGACAGCAACAGACAAGACTCACCACACTTATTACCAGAAGGTTCCAGATACCATTTGCAACCAGTCAAGGTTAGTATCCACACACCACTCCAGTCCTCTCACTTTATCCTTAAGTATACAATCAAACTGGCTACAGGGTCTAGGCTAATGCCTTAGCTCACCCTATCAGGAAATCCGATCCTGCGAGGCCTTCCACCCCCACCCCACCACGGAGGTACGGCCCCACGCCCAAATCATAGTTATAAGCCTCGCATGCCCTACTACAGGGCTCTAGTCAAGGCCTCACCTGTCACGGCCACACGTTTTGATTTCTCTTTACTGTCACCGAGAGGCCAACACCCCGCCACCACGTCTGTGGCCACAACGTCATAAGCCAAATCATAGGTAGAGCCTCTCACCGCCACTTGGCATTAGCAGGGCCTCACCTACCCAAACATTCAACAGTTAAGTTTTTCACTTCGGCATCTAGCATTACAGTCCAGTTCTTCCATATACACCACCCCCCATACACCTCCAACTTGCCTTACTCCCCTTCTAATATATCTTTCACATAATCATTCCTTTTTAGAATGTCCCAAGAACCAATTCCCATCGAAGAATTGACAGAAGAGACACCATTCACGCCAATCAGACCCGAGTCTCCAGGCGAATCACTCACTCTTTCAACCCCCACGTCCTTGAGAGCATGGACTATTCCCAAAATTACGGCCGAGCTTAGGCTCAGGGGAATACCCTTTCCGGCCACAGCTAGAAAGGCAGAACTTTATAGGCTGCTTACCCACCAAGCCCCCAATCCTAGGCCAGGCACTAGCTCTCAAGGACAACCACCAAGCAACAGCGCGGCCACCCAGGATACCCTGGCAGCTATCTTGGCCAACCTACAGACCCTCCATAGCAGGCTATCTAAGGTGGAGAGCACCATCTCCTCCCCAGGTACTACCACGGAAGTCCCAGTCTCTACCACGACTGTACCCACTATACCAGCATGCCCTCCTATACTCCCCCCTCCAGCACCAGGCACAGCCATTACACCGCTTGAGTCACCAGCACACTCCATCCCAGACTCTATCAGAAAAGATATCCTAGACGGGAAGGACGTGTGTCTGGTGTCTTTGCTCATAGCCTCTCAGGATATACTTGAGAACAAGGCATACAACTATGGTGACATCTCAGTTGTGCTCAAGACGAGGGATCCCAGGCTCAATAAAAAAAATTGTCTATCCCCCAGTTCGTGATAGCTTTCGGGATATACCGCGATGTCATTTGCACGGTGTATCCCCACAGGAGAGAAGAGTTAGACCTCTATCTTCACAAGGTGGTGAATCTAGGCACCTCTAGCTCCTCTTTCTATGACTATCACAAGTCAGTTTCAGCGAAGGCGGCGACCCATCTGAAGCAGTTCAATATAAGAATGAACTGGGGTCAGATGGACAAAGAACTTTTCTGTCGCCACTTCGCTGGACTCAGGCCCCCGGCCATACGCAATTCGACATCCCACATGGCGGACTTATGTCCCATCGAAGCAGATCCCACCACCTCCACTCCCACCCCTCACTCCACTTTCACACCCCTCACAACAAACCAGCGGGTGGTCTACGGGATAAGCTGGGTATACCCATCTCCTTTTTAGGTAAGGCGCAGGTGTGCAATAATTTCAACGCAGGCTCCTGCAGTTTCAGCGCCTGTAGATTATTGCACATCTGCTCCCTATGTTTCAGGGCACATACCAAGACCATGTTTTTTTATCTAAGGTCTCACCCCAGCAGGCACTTGGTGGATATCTCACCACAGGGTTCACACAAGGGTTTCTCACGGTTATAGTAGCCATTCCCCCAGGTACACTAAAATGTCCTAATCTTCAGTCAGCACGTTTAGACCCAGTCTCCGTAGACACTCATTTCCTCAGAAATCACCAACGGTTTCATGATCGGGCCCTTCATCTCATCACCATTTTCCTCCTGGCGCACTAACCCCATTGGTATTGCTATTCACAAATATTCTAATAAAAAACGTCTAATTATTGATTTATCGGCACCGTACTCCTCTTTTGTTCCAAGCATAAACGCACTCATTCCAGCAGACAAATTCTCACTTCAGTACGTAATCATCGACGACGCCATACAGTCCATCATATCCTCTGGTAATCGACCCTGGCTCAGCAAAACAGACATCACAAACGTGTTTAAATTACTACTCATGCACCCCTCACTCTGGCACTTACACGGTGTTAAATGGCGAGGGAAATATTACTTCTCCACACGACTCACTTTCGGTTCTCGAAGCAGCCCCAAACTGTTCGACATTTTTGCCGAGTCACTATGCTGGCTGCTTCTGAACGGCATCAGGTGTCACTCCGTTATTCACTACCTAGACGACTTTCTACTGATAGAGCCAGGGTCACCAACACCCACAGCAATCAGAAGTACTACTGCACTATTTTCCACACTGGGAGTCCCTTTGTCCCCAGCTAAAACTATAGGCCCCACAACTAAATTGACCTTTCTGGGGATAGAGCTGGACTCCGTTAACCTCAGAGCTAGCCTTCCCCACGACAAACTGTCACGATTGAGAGGGGAGATAGACATGTTCCTGCGGAATGATGTTTGCACCAGGAGAGAACTTCAGTCCCTTCTCAGATCCCTGAACTTCGCCATGCACATCATCCCACAGGGAAGGTCTTTCATATCCAGACTTCTTTGCCTGCTCCATGGAGTTCCGGACTCCGGCACAGTTTCTTTGGACCCCCATGCCAAGGCTGACTTGGCTATGTGGGGGAAGTTTTTGAAAGACTGGAATGGTATCTCCATGTTTAAACCCACCTTTCACCACCTCAACCATCATCCACACAGACGCAGCTGCCAACACCGGTTTTGCAGCCATTTTTGGGAACCACTGGTTTAGGGGCCACTGGCCCACTGAGACGGATGCCTTGCCAGGATTTAGGGAGACCTCAGCACTATTCGAAATTTATCCCATTGTGGCGGCCGCACACACCTGGGGTCAGCTCTGGTCTGGCAAGGCAGTAAAATGCTACTCAGATAACTCGGCGGCTTGTGAAATCGTTAACAAAGGGCGCTCATCATCCCTGACCATCATGCGGCTGATTCGCAAGCTGACCTGGTTGGCAGCATCCGGTCAGTTTCACTTAGTATGTTTTCACATCCCGGGTATTCACAACACGGCCGCTGACGCTCTCTCTCGTTCTCAATTCCAGGCATTCTCTCAGGCACTCCTAACGGCTCACCAACAGCCATCCAGGACACCACGGTTTCACGAACTAATCTTGGATTAAGCACACTCTTGCATCACGCTAGAACACTCACTCACCAAGCATTATCACCCAACACTGCTATCACTTACAATAGGGCACTTAATATATTTAACAAATTCACTGCAGAATTCGGTCTACAAGGTGACTTTTCTATTCAAACCATGGTGACTTTTGCCTCTTTCTGCCACCTACACCTTAAACTTTCTCATAACACCATTAAACTTTACCTCACTGGGGTTCAGCACCACAGCCTCACCAATTTTCCTAACAACACTCCTTTCTTGTCATCATACCACATTAAAAAGGTTTTGAAAGGTATATCAAAGGTTTCACCTCCACTCACTATCACTAGATTACCTATAGATGGGCCAATCTTCAGGTCACTTAGCAATCTCCTTGACACAGCCCCATTCGATAGCAACACAAATACGGCAATCAAATCTGCTATATATCTCGCTTTCTATGTTTTTCTCAGACCTAGAGAGTTCACCGTGGTTTTTCAAGGAGATATCACGCTAAGCCTTAAAACATCACACCTCACTAAGATAGAGGATCACTACCTACTTTCGATCCCTACAACTAAAACCAACCGGTCACTACACCCTACAATAATTCCTCTCTTCCCTACTGATAATGCCTGGTGTCCGGTAAAGGTACTAGACCACCTACGGTCAACTCTTCAAGCACACCTACCAGACTCTCCGCTCTTAACACTTCAAGGGCACCCGCTGACCACGGCAAAATTGATGTTACATGTCAGAACTCTGTTATCTAAGCTCGGACACAACCCAGCTGCATTCTCTGGGCACTCCTTCCGCATAGGAGCTGCCTCAGCAGCCTCTAGCACAAACACACCGGTCCATATCATCAAGAGACTGGGGCGATGGAAATACTCCATATATAATGCATATATTCCACAACCGGAGAAAGAGCTTCGCCAAGCTTTCTGGAACTTGGTCTTGTAAAATGCAATAAAGTGTGTATTTTCTCGAATTTATCTTTTGCCCTCTTTTAATTACAGGCCCACTCGTACGTTGGTTTCGGCACACCACAACCAACTTTGCTCACAGATACTATCCCTTACGTATTAAATTCCGAGCACAAGTAGAAAGGCCATTAGGCCTGAATTTGTGGGAGGAGTAAGTCCCCTACTTAAACTCCCAGCCCCTACTCACCTCTGCCGTTCAGCTGATTGTCCCCACCCACCTACACCCTGTTATAACTACATTCTCCTTGGTGGGCCCTCTTATTTACAGGCCCACTCGTACGTTGGTTTCGGAACACCACAACCAACTTTGCTCACAGATGCTATCCATTACGTATTAAATTCCGAGCACAAATATATATATAAAAATAAAGAAAAATTCCTTGCACTCACGCTGAAAGATGTCCCTTGTATACTGGGTGCTAGAGCCAGGGTTTGATAGTACACGTGTCCAAAGAGGTAGCAGCACTCACGGAGATTTAAAATTACTATTCTTTATTTGGTCATTTAAAAATTGCGATCAACGTTTCAGTCCTCCAAACAGGACTTTCCTCAGGATCAAAACAGTCAATAAAACAAACTTATATAGACATAGATATTAACATTGAATTAAATTAGCTTACCCCCAGGTGAAGTGCATTCCCGAACGGCGTTCTAGCTTGATCAGTGCGCATGTGCAAAATAAGCTCCACCCCCGTGACGTCATGACGTTACCGCATCCGTTTCCATGGCGATGCGATACAAATATTGTCACCATGGAAATAGAGATGCGGACGTGCTAGCTGTGTGGGTATAAATTACTCGTTCTAAGGAATGAAAAAATTAAAATAAAAGAAAAGAAAGTGCATACTCAGGATGAAAAATGCATGTTAAGAATAAAGTACATAGTTATTATAGTGCCAATTAGTGAGGCTAGATCATATATGATCAATTAAAGTGATAGTGTGCATTGTTAAATTTAGTAATATCAAGTTATTGACAATAAAGTGCATGTTAAGAGGGGCTATAATATCATATACCGCCTAATAAGTGCAAAAAATATGTGATTAAAGTGCCATAGTGAATAATTAAAAAGGTACAAATATGTTGACCAACAGTTATTTACAGTAAATACAATTACATGCCTATAGTCTCTATAATTAATTGGACACTCTAATATGAGCAGTACTGTTAATATACTTATTGACAGTTGCAGGTTTTAAGTTAATAATTAAAAAAAATGAATTTTTTTTTTTAAATTCAAAAGGTGCCAAAAAGGAATCTTACTTATCTGCTGCCAAGTATATATCTATTATTATCTACTAACGACTAATTTGGCTTAATGTAGATTTTAACCATATATTGTTGGTCTGCTAAATAGCCTAACTAGCAAAACACAATGTTACAAATTCATAATAAAAAAATACTCAAGTATAAAACTTAAAAACTAGCTGGAACTGACAATTATAGAAAAGAGTGAAAGGAGAGGGTCTCATTAAGTCCTTTTGGGGACACTGTATCCAATTCAGATATCCAGAATGCTTCACGATTCAGTAGCATTTTCCCCCGATCGCCTGCTCTTCGTGATATGGGCACATTATCTATACCAAGAAATTTCAAGGTGGCCAACAAATGCTTATACTGCAAAAAATGCTTGGCTACTGGTTTATCAGATGAACCGTCTGTATAGGCCAACCTGATGCTTGAGCTTGAGCCTCTGATTCTCTCACATAGGGCTGTTTCGGTTTTCCAGATATAGACCAGTCCACACGGGCATGTAAGTTTATATATTACATGTGTAGTTTTACATGTAATGGTATGTTGTATAGTATACCTTCTATTCATGTGCGGATGAGTAAAGCTTTTCGATGGTGTCATATGCCCACACGTGACACATCGCAAACAACGTACAGACCCTCGGTGCTGGGTAATACTTTCATTTGCATAGCTTTTGAATGGGTCTGTGTGCACCAGTATGTCCTTCAGATTGTTATTTCTCTTAAGGCATATCAGTGGAGTCTCACAAAAGACATTTGGGAGCGTATCGTCTGTGGCCAATATTCTCCAATTTTTTCGAATCACTGTAGAAATCTGTGATGTCGAGTTATGAAATGTCATAGGAAAGACTAGACGTTGTGGTTCCAGTTTCTCCCTCTTTGCGCGAGTTGCCTTGGCATCTTCTAGGGCTTTGCTGAGGGTTTGACTATGGTATCCCCGATTCAAGAATTTGCTTGTCATTTCCTGTAGTTGTATTTCCTTTACTGTATCACTAGAGTTATTACTTATTACTCTAAGATATTGTGCTTTCGGTAGAGATTTCTTCAAGGCTTCTGGATGCACACTTTGTGCATGGAGTAAGGTGTTACGGTCCGTTATTTTCGTATGGAGACAATATTCGATATTGTTTTTTCCAATAGATAATTCCACGTCTAGGTATTGAACTTTATCAGAACTGATGTTCGCTGTTAATCTAATCGGCGTTGGCAATTAATTTAATTTGTCAACCATAATATATGCCTCTGTTGATGTTCCATTCCAAATGATTAACATTTCGTTGATGAAACGATAATAACCCTGTATCAAATGAGCATATGGGATCAGGATATTATTCTTCTCATAGATATACATGTACGTGCTACATGTACTTCTTTCATTCCTTAGAACGAGTAATTTATACACACACAGCTAGCATGTCTGCATCTCTATTTCCATGGTGACCATATTTGTATCGCGTCGCCATGGAAACGGACGCGGTAACATCACGTCATGACGTCATGGGGCGGAGCTTATTTTGCACATGCACACTGATGAAGCTAGAACGCCGTTCGGGAATGCACTTCACCTGGGGGTAAGCTAATTTAATTCAATGTTAATATCTATGTCTATATAAGTTTGTTTTATTGACTGTTTTGTTGTATTGATCCTGAGGAAAGTCCCGTTTAGAGGACTGAAACGTTGATCGCAATTTTTAAATGACCAAATAAAGAATAGTAATTTTAAATCTCTGTGAGTGCTGCTACGTCTTTGGACATATGTGTGTGTATATATATATATATATATATATATATATATATATATATATATATATATATATAGAAAGTAACCTTGGCACTCATCCTTATCCAGTTAAATAGAAAAAAATTCTTGCCTAGGTGCAACCTCAGCGTTTCCATATAAATCCAAAAAGGTAGTAGGTGCACTCATAGGTCTTGTTCCAATGTTTCTTTTATTTAGTTGTGCAAAATCAAATAATTCCTGATCAACGTTTAACAGCCTGTATAACAGTGTAAATTTGCAGTTCCCTCAAAATAACTCAACACACAGCCATTAATATCTAAACCGTTGGCAACAAAAGTGAGTACACCCCTAAGTGGAAATGTCCAATTTGGGCATTGCTGCAGAGCTTGAAGGTGTGGGAGGTCAGCCTGTCAGTGCTCATACGCCACACACTGCATCAAATTGGTCCGCATGGCTGTTATCCCAGAAGGAAGCCTCTTCTAAAGATGATGCACAAGAAAGCGTGCAAACAGTTTGCAGAAGACAAGCAGACTAAATACATGGATTACCGTGAGACCAAGATAAACTTATTTGGTTCAGATGGTGTCAAACATGTGGCGACAACCAGGTGCGGAGTACAAAGACAAGTGTGTCTTGACTACAGTCAGGCATGGTGGTGAGAGTGTCTTGTTCTGGGCCTGCATGAGTGTTGCCGGCACTGGGAAGCTACAGTTCATTGAAGGAACCATGAATGCCAACATGTACTGTGACATATTGAAGCAGATCGCTTCCTTTGGAGACTGGGCTGCAGGGCAGTATTCCAACATGATGGCCACAAACACATCTCCAAGATGACCACTGCCTTGCTAAAGAAGCTGTAGGTAAAGGTGATGGACTGGCCAAGCATGTCTCCAGACCTTAACCCTATTAAGCATCTGTGGGGCATCCTCAAACGGAAGGTGGGGGAACGCAAGGTCTTTAACATCCACCAGCTCTGTGATGTCGTCATGGAGGATTTGAAGAGGACTCCAGAGGCAACCTGTGAAGCTCTGGTGAACTCCATGCCCATGAGGGTTAAGGCAGTGCTGGAAAATAATGGTGGCCACAGAAAATATTGACACTTTGGGTGCAATTTAGACATTTCCACTTAGGAGTGTACTTACTTTTGTTGCCAATGGTTTAGACATTAATGGCGTGTGTTCAGTTATTTTGAGGGGACAGCAAATTTACACTGTTATACAGGCTGCACACTTACTACTTTACATTTTAGCAGAGTGTCATTTCTTCAGTGTTGTCACATGAAAAGAAATAATAAAATATTGACAAATATGTGAGGAGTGTACTCACTTTTGTGAGATACTGTATATACATGTA
Organism: Pelobates fuscus; assembly: GCF_036172605.1. Classification (NCBI taxonomy): domain Eukaryota; kingdom Metazoa; phylum Chordata; class Amphibia; order Anura; family Pelobatidae; genus Pelobates; species Pelobates fuscus. The sequence goes on along the minus strand of NC_086322.1, from coordinate 75,843,269 downwards.
CAGGCATGTGGGAAGGAGTTGGGTAATTTTTTGCCAGGTTACTTGTATAAGTAAATGCTCATGTGCTTCTAAATGTTTACTGTCAGTTTAACGGCTGGTTAAAGCAATAGTAGCGTTACTGCCTTAAAACTGGGAAACCTCAATTTCAATACAAAGCACTGGAGACACCAAAATCCTTGCAATCTATATTGCACATCTAAATGTACATTGATCTACAGAGAGGCAGGCAGGCTCTGTCTGCAGGAATAAAAAAAAAAAAAAAGAAGCTGAATTGTGAGATCTTCTCCATATGGAAGAAACAAGATGCCACAATCCAATATTCGGTTAATTTACCTAAATTTCAATAAAAAGAACATGCAGGGTTGACATACATGGGTGGGGGGGGGGAGCAAAAGTACCACCACTGACATGTTATGTGACTACCAGCACTTCGTCAGATCTCCTGATTCTCATACTATGACAGCAATGAAAGAATATATATATATATATATATATATATATCTTTCATTGCTGTCATAGTATGAGAATCAGGAGATTTTTATTATATATATATATATAAAATAGAAATACATTAAAGCTACTAGACTTGCACTCAAATTATCTACATAAACTGAAATTTGTACTAAAATAGTATGCCGTTTTTCTTTTACATTTTATCGAATGTAGGTATGTGAATGTAGTTCTAGACCGAATATGTTGAAAACTCTCTGCCTGCAGTAAACTCTCTGCCGAGTGATTTGTCTATGTGTGACTTACTTGACTTATGAATTTTCTGTACGTAAAACATACATGTCTGTGCATTTTTACAAATGCAAGTTGATTAAATGTTCACTGGTTTGCACTTTTCAGCTTGGTTTAAAAATGTGAGATGCAGTGAAATAAATGTATTCACTGTATGCTTATCTGAAACTAAAGGAGAATGAAAACCCTAGGTTTAGCACTCTGTACACACTACAATGTAACTGAAGAGAGCAGGGATATTCCGATATTGGAGTCTACGTCAAATTGCTGCTGCATAGCACTGTGTTGATTAAGTCAGGCATGGTGATAGAAGAGTGTAGGCTCTGAAGAGCAGATAGTGTGACAGATTAATGTCACAGCAACAGAAAAGATTAGTTCACCACAGTCAATATCTCTAGTGCTTGTTTCACCAGGTCCTTTTGGCCACAGTACATTGTTGATCCTCTTCGATGGCCCTTGATAATGCTGTAAGAAAAGGAAGTCGATTCTTGAAATGTCTAAAACACAAACAGGAAACGGAGATGATTAATTGTGCGCATAAAATTAGAATACAGATTGCAGAAATTGATGAATGTGAAACAAATGAATGTTGAATACATAGTTGTAGGAACTAGTGGAGGAATCCATGAACTGAACCCTGATACTGCTGCTTTAATTAGTAGTTTTTATTCTATGCACATACTTGTTTTTGTTTAGAATGACCCAGTATATTGTCCCATGCCTAGATGTGATTAGTAATATGGAAATGCTTGTGGGTGTAAGTCATATTAACTAGCCCATGGAGACTTTTTGTCAGTGGCTCAAGAGAGATAGGAGTTACTGGTTGGGCTTTAGAGACTCAGTGCCCATATTTATAGGTATTATAGTGATAATGTCACTGCATTAGAAATGGGAACCTAGGTTTGAATCCTGGTCAAACCACCTTACCAGTAAGCAGGGCCGGCCCGTCCATAGGACGGACTGGGACAATGGCCCCAGGCAGCACTTTAACATGGGTGGCATTTTGCCCTCCACACTGTCACCCTCACATCCTACCCCCCCACTGTCACCCTCACATCCTACCCCCCCACTGTCACCCTCACATCCTACCCCCCCCCACTGTCACCCTCACATCCTACCCCCCCCACTGTCACCCTCACATCCTACCCCCCCAACTGTCACCCTCACATCCTACCCCCCCACTGTCACCCTCACATCCTACCCCCCACTGTCACCCTCACATCCTACCCCCCCACTGTCACCTCCACACACTGCCATCCACCACTGTCACCCTCACGTCCTGCCCCTCACAACTGTCACCCTCACATCCTACCCACCCCACTGTCACCCTCACATCCTACCCCCACACTGTCACCCTCACATCCTACCCCCACACTGTCACCTCCACACACTGCCATCCACCACTGTCACCCTCGTATCCTGCTACCCACCACTGTAACCCTCACATCCTGATCCCACACTGGTAACCCTTACATCCTGCCCTCTACACTGTCACCCTCACATCCTGCCTCTTACCACTGTCACCCTCACACCCTGCCCCCACCACTGTCATTATCACCCTCACATACTGCCTCCCACCACTGTCACACTAACATCCTGCCTCCCACTACTGCCCCTCTCACACCCTAACCCCCACACTGTGACCACTACACCCTGCCCCCACATTCTTTGTACACACTGTTTCACACACTGTCCCCTTCCTACACACTGACCCCCTATACTGTTACCTTCTTACACACTGCCCTCCTATGCTGTCTCCTTGCTACACACCATTCCCCCTATAGTGTCACCTTCCTAAACACTGTCCCTTCATTCCAGCCCACTGGTAAGGGGCGATAATCCCAATTTTATTTAAACTGCTCACTCCCACCAGCATTTATCCACCTCTATACAAACACTACTACATACACAGCCACTACATCTACTACACAGACACTGCATCCATTAGAAAAACAGCATCCATCACACATACTGCCTCCACTATGCACACACAGACAATATATTCAATACACACACACTGGATCCATGTTTCAATTACAGACGTAGCATCCACAACACACTGACGCAGCATCCATAACACAAAGACGCAGCATCCATAACAAAGACGCAGCATCCATAACACAAAGACGCAGCATCCATAACACAAAGACGCAGCATCCATAACACAAAGACGCAGCATCCATAACACAAAGACGCAGCATTCACGACACACAGACACTGCATCCACTAAGCAAACACACACTGCCTCCAGTATACACACAGACAATATATTCAATACACACACTGCATACAATAAATAATACATCCATGACACAATAACAGACGCAGCATCCATGACACACAGACTTCACATTCACTGAACACAGACACCCCACTGCATTCACTACAGACTGCATCCACTACACAAACAAACATTGCATTCACTACACACTGCATAACATAATAGATGTTAGCGTACTTTTGGTGCAAGGCGGGGGGGGCGGGGAGAGAGGCAGCATTTCATCCTTGGACCCAGGCAGCACAATATCTTGGGCCGGCCCTGCCAGTAAGCGTTGTTGGACAAAATACTTCATGATATATATCTGCCTACTTCAAATCCCTATAGACTGTAAACTCATTTGAGCAGAACTTTATTTATGTCGGTGTGGCCTCTCCTTTAAATATCACTTTAGAGGAGGCATTGTGCATGCCTGGCAGATTTATATATATGCAGTAAAGATCTCTTCACTTTGCAAAATCCTGATGGGGAGAGGAGAAGCAGTGTGATTCATACAGAGCATGATCCAGTGTCAGGCTGCTCCCTTGAAAAAGTTTTTCTTGTTAAAAAGTTGGGAGTTCTTTGCTTTTGATATTCTCGTCTTCTCACAACTACACATTTTTCATGTTCATTAATTTTTTTGCTATGTATTTTGTCATTTTGTAGTATTTCATGCAATACATTCGTTTTTAGGATTGCCTGCTTAGTTTTTTGATTGCTTTTCTTAGGTATTTTTCTTAATTGATACTTTTTATGTAATTTTATTATTTTTGTAAGATATATGTAACCCGTGTATATATAAACAGACTATTTCAGGATATGTAGTCTGTGAATTTTTAGATTATATTTCTTTGATCTATTCATGGGTACTATGCGCATGTTTATGTTTCTTTAATAAAGTTGGTTATTATTTTTGTTAGTTGGGCTCCTTCTTCATTTATTATTGGTTGTATCTTCAGACTCTGGTGAATAGAGTTATTGAATGAGCATCCAAAAATCAAAAACAAGTGTTGTGCTAAAATATATACTTAGCATCCATTGATCTAAGGAAATCTGAAATTTTTTAAAGAAACAATCTAGTGCACATTCTAGTGAATGAGCAGCCAATTGCTAAAATCTTCAGTGTTATTTGACGTGAAAGTTGTCAAGAAAGTTGTTTTGTCTAGACACCTCCACTTGACTCGCCCATTTTGACTTAATGTGCTTTCACAGTTTTAGTATATGATCCAGAATGTAAATGATTTGTGTAAACGTGTCTTCATTAAATTAATTGTTTTGTATAATTTCTTGTTTATTGCAAAAAAAAACAACTTTTTATTTTGGTATCAGAGTACAGCAGATACATTATAATATAGTTGTGTTCGGGGCATTCTCATATGAAATAGAATAAGATGGTTGTAGCGATGTAGCTTTAGGAATAATCGGTTGAGGTGTGCCGAAACCGACGTATGCTGTAGGCCGGTAAAAAGTGGGCTTACATAGAGGAAATATGAACAATGGGAGTGGAGGGTGGGGCTATTCGTCTGACCCACAAAGGTAAGCAGGGAAAGGGGGGAGTCCCTTTTGTAGGTCTATAGCCCCTCCCACAACTTCAGGCCATGCCTTCCAATTTGTGTTCGGGGCATTCTCATATGAAATAGAATAAGATGGTTGTAGCGATGTAGCTTTAGGAATAATCGGTTGAGGTGTGCCGAAACCGACGTATGCTGTAGGCCGGTAAAAAGTGGGCAAAAAGAGAAATATTAATGCAAAACAGTAACAGGATCATAGTGCATTTGTTAACCATCAGGTAGACATTTTAATGAAAGCTTCCTAATTCCTGAATCGGTTGTGGTATGTAAGTCGCATAAGCCTATGATTCCGAGCGGCCCTGTGTCTTTAACGTGTGCTGGGATATCTTGGCTATATAGTGCATGAACTTCCCTGTGTTTTGGGAAGTAGAAATACGTATAGTGTTGAATGTCCGTGAGATAAAGTTTAACCGTGTTGTGCGAGAATTTTTAACTTAAGGTGGCAAAAAGAAGTGAATGCCATAAATGGTGAAAACCTCAAACCAGCTATCTAAGTCATGGTCCGACATTAAACGTATTGTATAAGTGGAAACCCTGTACAAAGCGTGTTGAGTGCTGGTGGACAAGGCCAGTTTAGTCAGAGCCCGGTTATGTTGGTGAGGTTCATGTAATCCATGACCTTGACCATAAATGACCCCCTGCCATGGCGGCTGTCACGTCAGCTGCCACAGTAGTTTACCATTACGTGTGGTTAGGTCTGCCGTGGCTTGGTTGTCTAGGGACAGCCCCTGATCATCATGCGGGAGTGTGGAAAAAGCAAAGTGGTCTGAGATGAAAGCGCAGCCTGCGGTATGATGCGCATGGCAAATTTTAATGAACCTGGCAGGGATTGTAGTTCCATGCGGTTGCGTGTACCAAGCAGGAGTTTGTAATTGGTGTTGTTGCGACTGTTCCTATTTCTCATGTGGTAACTTGTTGGCAAGGATGCCAAGTCAAGTTGTATGCCCAGGAATGTAACGATAGTGTCTGGGTCTTCTGTGATCTTAGGGAATACTGGGACCCCCAAGTGTTCAGACATACAAATGGCTTCCTTGAAGCTTCTAGAGGGAAAGGCGTTCCCCTTTGACCAACAAGAAATCATCTCGGGAGTGTATGACTGTGGGGCATCTGGATATGTTTAACCACAACCCGCAAATAGTTCTATGAATATATTTAAGATTGTGGCTGCTCTTGACCCGAAAGTTAAGCAGGAGAAGAAATATATGACTGCTGCCCATAAATGCCCTGTAAGTGCCAGTGTAGGGTGGGTGATGTCAGTCTGAAATGCGTTGTGATGTCAGTTTTACTTAACCAGGCTTCCCCCGCTGCTTGAGTGATAGCTGTAATGGTATGAACAATGGTGGCATACTGTAATGAAGACTCCTCAGAAGGGTATGAGGGAGTTGAGACTTGGGGTAGCCGAGGCGTGAGGTGCAGATAAGTCTATGATCAGTTACAGTGTGAGAGAAGATTCCCTGTGACAATCCCAATGGGATTGCGCCACGCGGTAAATGGTGTAGATCGGAGAGGCCCAGGTAGAAATCTTTCTGCCATTCTTGGGCCATGAGTGTATTGCTAGCTGTTGGATGCTGCTGTGATGACTGCAAGTTAGGGCATTCTAGATTTCCCCAAAAGTATGTGGCAATACCTGTCCGGAATGCCTTTAAAATCGGAGATTAGGAAATCAACTAAATGTCTGGAAGGGTGATGAGTTAGAAAGTACTGGAAATGCATAATGTTTACAGACGTGAAGTAATGTTCAGGGTACATTTATTTGGGACACATGGTTTTCATGTGCCCTGACGTATTGGGAACATACCTGCCACAGTCTGCATGCACTGAAACTACTTGTGCCAACATGGAAATTGTTGCAAATCTGGGATTTGCCAAAGAGAATGAGACGACCCGATTTGTCTCTGGTAGTTCTGAGGTGCTAGAGCCTGGAGCCTGAAACATGATCGTCCGCTGTGTTGGGACAAAATTGTCGTGTGGGACTCGCAACATCCTGTCCAAGTGAAAGATGAAGATAGCCATTATTATATGAACCCACAGTGTGCTAGTACTGGCTTGCTAGCTAAAGCCGCATGGCAAAACAATTAATCCTTTGTTTTGTGACAGGTGAGGCCCTGCTAATTGCCAAGTGGCTTGAGAGGCTCTATCTATGCAATGGCGCGAGGGAATTTTGTGGCCACCAACGTAATGGCAGGATGTTGGCCTCTCGGTGACTGTATCCATAAAAAAGGGGAGGGGAGTGACAGGTGAGGCCCTCTCTATATACCATGCGAGGCAGCTAGCTCACGAGTGGCCTGATGGGTGTTTGCCTCCGAGCGTTGAGGCGGGGTGTTGGCCTCGCGGGACCACTATACGACAGGCGTAGATGCCAAGAAAGGAGAATACCTATTGGAAACCTATAGTCCCTAATTGCCAGTACGCTAAGGATGTATCCAGGGGAAAACAGAAAATGTATGTAAATATCACACAAGCAGGTGTATATACCTGGTAGAATGATTAGATACCCTTACTGGTCGTAAGGGTTATAAATACCTGTATCCCGGATGGGTAAAACAATGTATGAAAATTGAATATAGACATTTAAAAGCGTATACCCATATGTGTGTTATGCACGTTTAATAGAGCAAAGTGCTCCGTCCCAATGTTTATTGTATGCTTGTTAATGCCCCTGTTTGAAGGAAATTAACTTGTCGGGAGTGTTATATCATCTGTGATATGGAATACAACTGTACCCGGAAACATGAGTGTAGTGAACCATGACTGGCTGCTGAATAACCGAATGTGTGAAAGTACGTAATTGGAAGGACTTTAAGCGTGCAACCATGCAAATATTCCGTAGGAGTCCGTATAAAAGCGAAAATGCTGTAGTTAGTTTGTTTGCTTATGAAGTGAAATAAAGTCTGAGAAGCCTGTAGTATACCGATTGACCAGTAGGGGTCAGCATGTAGGCGAAAATGCAGTGATTCGTTGGTTTCTACATGAAATGCAATAATGTCTGAGAAGCTTGTAGTACACCGAATGACCGGTAGGGTTCAGTGTGTAGGTAAAAATTGTGGTTTATTGGTTTGTACATGAAAATGCAAAAACGTCTAAGAAGCCTGTAGTACACCGAATGACTGATAGGGGTCAGTGTGTAGGCGAAAATGCAGTGGTTCGTTGGTTTGTACATGAAATGCAATGATGTCTGAGAAGCCTGTAGTACACCGAATGACCGGTAGGGGTCAGTGTGTAGTCACGAATGCAGTGGTTCATTGGTTTGTACATGAAATGCAATAATGTCTGAGAAGCCCATCGTACACCGAATGACCGGTAGGGCTCAGTGTGTAGGTGCAAATGCCGTGGTTCGTTGGTTTGTACATTAAATGCAATAATATCTGAGAAGCCTGTAGTACACTGAATGACCGGTAGAGGTCAGTGTGTAGGTGAAAATCCGGTGGTTCGTTGGTTTGTACATGAAATGCAATAATGTCTGAGAAGCCTGTAGTACACCGAATGACCAGTAGGGGTCAGTGTGCAGGTGAAAATTTAGTGGTTTATACATGAAAAGGCAAACAATGTCTAAGAAGCCTGTAGTACACTGAATGACCGGTAGGGGTCAGTGTGTAGGCGAAAATGCAATAGTTCGTTGGTATGTACATGAAATGCAATAATGTCTGAGAAGCCTGTGGTACAACAAATGACCGGTAGGGATCAATGTGTAGGCACAAATGCAGTGGTTTGTTGGTTTTTACCTGAAATGCAATAATGTCTGAGAAGCCTGTAGTACACCGAATTGACCGGTAGGGGTCAGTGTGTAGGCGCAAATGCAGTGGTTCGTTGGTTTGTACATGAAATGCAATAATATCTGAGAAGCTTGTAGTACACTGAATGACCGGTAGGGGTAAGTGTGTAGGTGAAAATGCAAAAAACATCTAAGAAGCCTGTAGTACACCGAATGACCGATAGGGGTCAGTGTGTAGGTGAAAATGCGGTGGTTTGTACATGAAATGCAATAATGTCTGAGAAGCCTGTAGTATACCGAATGACCAGTAGGGGTCAGTATGTGGGCGAAAATGCAGTGGTTCGTTGGTTTGTACATGAAAGGCGATAATGTCTAAGAAGCCTGTAGCACACCCAAAGATCGGTAGGGGACAGTGTGTAGGCGAAAAATTGTATTTCGTTTGTAGTTTTAACTGCACAGATGATTTTAACCCAACAGATTTTAAATGAACAGCTAGGTGAGTATTAGGTAATGAAATAACCGTGCAAAACAAAAGGAAACCATTAAGCGAGGACCCGTGCTGTGCTGAACGCCGAGGGAACTAATCCTGGCGCGACAGGTGGGTCAACTTACGGTTTGAGAGTCCCTGAGGCACCAAATGTGATGCTGACCGGAAAGAAAGCCACTGGATTAACGGAAAGCCCTGCAGCAGGATTCCTGGACACAGCGTGAGACCTCATGGAGCAAAGGTGAAATCAAAATGGTGTCTTGTATGACCTGGAAGTGCTATTCGTCTGACCCACAAAGGTAAGCAGGGAAAGGGGGGAGTCCCTTTTGTAGGTCTATAGCCCCTCCCACAACTTCAGGCCATGCCTTCCAATATATGTGACCAGCCATGGACAATGTGATCAAATCAACATATATTCAATTTAACGTTACATAATCCAAAGATCAAAGCTATATATCACATTTAACATTAAACACTGTCTCCGATTTAAAAATGGAAAAAGGGGAGGGAGAAATAGAAAAAAAATATAATATCATCCTTAAACAATAATAACCAATACCACTTGCTAGTCTAAAGTTAACATTTTAAAGTCTTGTTAATTTTCAATGTTAGATGATAAGAAGAGCAAATAAAGGACTGATAAAAAGCTAATAAGGGGGCAAAGCAAAATTTACTGTATGAACCTATACAACAAATTACAAGGGAGGTATATATTAAATAGTCAAATTAGGTTGTAACTATATTTTCATTACATTGCTGTTTACCCGATCAAGGTTACACACACAGACACATTGTTCAGGTGCCAGTGCCTTTTTTTAACTTCAGTAACTCTGCTTTATACTCTATTTTATCAAGACTATATTTTGATTTAAACATTATTAATTCTTGTTAATCCCAGAAGGGATGTTTTACCCATTATCATCAAACAATCAGAAATCACTTATTTCTTGCCTACTGTTGGATCAGCTGCAGCAGAAGAGATATGTGATAGTTTAAACATTATGTACTTGAGGTTCGAGTCTTTTCAATCCTAGTTTGCCATACTCCCTTGTGCTGGATATTCGATGAAGTGGAAATTCTAGGTAAAGAAACAGAACAGGGGAGAAGCAATAACATGGCCGCATTCTGTCTCTCCATTTAGAATATAATATAGTGCAACTAGATTCTGTGATTGGCAGCACTAGAACAGTTCTAGCATTCTCTCAAGCATTGTATAGATCTCCTAAAATGAAATATTTTTTTCCTTATTAGAAGACTAGTCATACTTGAGTCAGTTCTATCCAATATCCTGACAACAAACGTCTGCAATAGTGATTATTATTATCTAATTATTTTAATTTTACGCTTTAGCAAACAAAGGCAAATAAAAGTGATATACTTGTAAATAATTTGCAACCACTCTGAATCAGATTATCACTTCATTACAACTGTACCTTTAAAAATTTCATGACAATTAATTTATTCTCACTCAAATTTCGCATATATCACTACTGCAAAATAAGCGATAATTAACAATAGAAGTATATTAAAAATTTGCATATAGATGCCTGTATTTATGAACATCTGCTATGGAAAAATGCCTTGTTAAGGTAAACACGTCTAGGTGTCAATTGAATTTCTGTGATATCACAGTTATTAATGATGATGTGAGAACAACTATTATTAATTAACATGCTTTGTGTTAACAGGTAGTGTTAATAATCTGTTTTGCTATGGTTAAAGGAAACTATGTGAATTGTGAGTGGAAGTCCCTAAATATTTTCTTAAGGTTTAAATTTTATGTGTCTTAGACTGGTTTTATTTCCTCAATTCCAAACCTTCACAGGAAGGTGTACAGTATATATAATTGTAATTTTTGTAAGTTTTGTTGACTAGTGTATGGAAGAAAACAGAGTATCTATGCATTCTTCAAGCATGTGTTAGAAGACGTATAGCACAAGAGAGAGGTATAGTTTTTGATAGCACTCTTTCTAGGAGCATATTTTCCATCTATGCACTGCTTTTCAACTTAGTCGCCCAGTAACTGCCTTAAGCTTTCGTTATTAACAATTGTCAGCTGTTAATTAACGACTGGTTTCCAAACTTGTAATGTATTTTTTGCTTTTTTTTGGCTGACTGCCGATAATGCCTGCTAGCAAAGATATTGACCTCTTACAGATTAGCCACTTGCGGGTAAAGCACAGAAACAAACACGTTCTTCTTCCGTTTGATTGGCATTAACAGGAAACTGCAACAGTGTATGAAGTATATTAAACTGTGATTTTGTGCAATGCTATAAACATATCTGTGTGCTATGTGAATTGTTCAAATGTGTTGAAAGGACATACAGACTTTAAATACATAAAGCATAATTTCTTTTTTTTTATATATATTTATTATGCTCCTTGCCTTTTCTTAAATTTTATAGCTGTGTAATATGGTTTAATATGCTCTGATATGTGCTTTAGGATATCTACATACGACAAGTAGCTATGCAACAACTATAGTTATTTTCCTGTATGATGTACATGTAGTAAGATGCTCTTAACTTATTTTAAAAATTAAATATATAGTCTATAAAGCTTCACTTGCGGTCTTCTCTGCTCCCACTCCATCACAGAGGGACTGTTAATGGTAATTAATTTCTATAGTTTACATGAACCTTTATTGGTTATACTTCATGGCTCCATTTTACAAGCCAGTGAGGATACAAGGTGTCAGATTACTTAGTATGCAACAGAGCTTTCTTTTGTAGGTGTTTGGAAAATAGTATAGTATAATATATTTGCATGGTTAAACTGTAAATACGGTATATTTAATTTGTGTCCCTATAACAATATTATATTTATAATCTAGTAGCATTATTTTGGAAACTGTTTTTTTTTTTTTTTTTTTTATAAATTATATCATGCTTCTGCCAAATATATGTCCAACTGTGCCAATGACTAGCAGATAGTGGACATTCGAGCCCTGATGAATGTGGGATTATTGGCATGTATGTATTGTGTGCTTCTTTCTTTTATTGAACAGTGTACCAGAGTATCAAATGGTGCTTATGGTGCCTGTGAGATATATATACAGTTGCAATCAAAATTATTCAACCCCCATTCAAAAATCAGGTTTATTGTCAAAATGTACAGACTGTCAGCTGTTTGCAATGGACAAATAAAAAAAAAAGCTATTGAAATAGCACAACACAATGAATTCTTCAACTGGTTTTCCAGAATTCAACTGAAAAAGCAACTTCTAATGACTTCTCCAGTCTCAAAACTATTCAACCCCTGAATATAATCCCTCTCAACAGCACAAATATGCAAAACTGGTGTTGTCTCAAGCACATCATAATGCAACTAATCAAGGGCTTTATTAGTTGCACTTGGTGAGCTTAAGCTGGAACACTTGAAATATCTGAACAGGCTAGGGTGTTGAGTGTCACACTTGACTGAGTGCTATAAATACAGCTAAGTCAAAAGAATGGTCCACAAAGTTAAGAGAAGAGATCATTGCCCATCACAAACAAGATAAAAAAAAAAAGATATTGAAGGCACTGAATGTTCCTAAAGACACCGTTGGAAGCATAGTTTGCAAGTTCAAAGTTAAAGGAACAGTCATTACACTAACTGGACAGGCACAACAAAATAGCTATCTATGGCTGCAACCAAATTTCTAAATAGGCAGCTTGTGAAAAACCCTCAAGTGACTGCAAACAACCCGCAGCAAGACATGGTGGCAACAGGCACTAAGGTTTTAGTGAGGCGTCTACTAAACGCAGAAGGTGCCTGAACTCCAAGACGTACACCACTACTGACCCAAAGCACAAGAAAACATGGCTCCAATATGCTCACAATCATATAAATAAGCCACAAAAGTTTGGGGATTTTGCTTTGTGGAGCTATGACACAAAACTGTAACTTTCTGGCCCAATAGATCAGCGGTATGTCTAAAGGAAGAAGACTGAAGCATATGCTGAAAAAAAATACTTTGCCTACAGTTAAGCATGGTGGTGGCTCAGTGATACTCTGAGATTGCCTTGCATCCTCTGGCATGTTACTACCGCAAAGGATTATGGGTGGGCATATGCTAATTAGTTTAACAAAGAATCACATTTTTGCCCCATTCCATTAGAAACATGGATTCCTTTGTGTCTGTGATTGCTGTATACAACAGCTTTGAAACACAACTTAGGAAAAGATGCAAAGCCAGTAAACTGCTCATGGACAGCTGTTTCATTGTTAATGCAAATCATCAGCATGAGGTTGGTTACTGCTTTGCTATTGAGGCTTGGTAAGCAAAACCAGTAACCAACATTTTGCTGACACACATACACGCACACAAACACACACTCTCTCTCTCCCTCCTTGTGTATAGATCATGCCCCTGAAGTCTCACTGCTCAATTCTCAACAAATTTGTAAACTGTATGTAAGAAAGAGTCCCTTCAAGGACCTGTTAGAGACTACAATGGAATCTAATGTGATCTGGAGAGGGATCTCTCTAACATTATGGTCCCCATTGCAATATAGTAATATATTGTAGCTTTCTGACATTCAGCACAAATTGGCTTTTCTCATCTTAATTTCTGTTGCTGGCTGGCTGCTGTGACTGGCATTCTGGCAGGTAATGACTGGCTTGCAGACTGTGGCTGGGTGGCAGGCTGGCTGCTGTGGCCAACTGGCAGGATGCAGCCCTTTTGTGTGTCTGTTTCTCGCCCAACCCCTTTGTGTGTCTCTTTTCCCCTTCCCATCTCTGTGTTTCTACCCCACAGCTCTTCTGTGTGTCTCTTTGCCCCCCAGCCTTTCTGTGTGTCTCTTTGTCCCCCAGCCCTTCTGTATGGCTCTTTGTGCCCCCTCAGCCTCGCTTCATTTTTCATTGTGCCTCCCTAAACCCCTCTGTGTGTCTTTGTCCCCCCCAGCACATATGTGTATATCTTGTGCCCCTCAGTGTGTCTCTTTGTGCCTCTCTGTGTGTCTCTTTGTGCCCCCTAACCCCTATCTGTTTTTCTTTTGCCCCCAGCGCTCTGTGTACCCCAAGACACTTTGCCTTTTTCTTTGTCCCCCCTCATCACCTGTGCCCTTCTTTTATACCCTCCCCTCCTGTGCCCTTCTTTTGCCCCCTCCCTTCTTGTGCCCTTCTTTTGTCATTCCCCCATACCTGCTCAATCTCACAACCCTCCATGTAGTGTGGCCAAGCAGGGGGTCTGCTAAGAAGAATCTGTTTCCTGTATCCGGTCAGACAAGAAACCGTTTTTTGCTCTCAGTGAACACTTCCTGTCAGACCAGATAGAGGATACATAAGCTCCTCTACCTCAGTTTGCATGCTCATTGTCACAGTTATGTCAGGGAGCCCACAACTCAGAGACCCTAATCCACTATGAAAGGTATACCACATATAACCGGGCCTTAGAATGGCCAGATTTAACGTATAGAAAAGTCAGAGAGAAAGATGCGGTCAAGAGTAGGAGAAAACAGGACAATCGATAATCAAACCAAAAGGTCATGAACTCAGAAAGCAGGGAAATGTGAAAACAAGCCAAGGTCAATAAAAAAAGAATCCAATACAATGTAAACACACTCTTGGGTTAACCACAACAGGACAACTTGCTCATGAAGCTCTGACTTTAAATAACCCGAGCACTTAAACTATTTGCTGGTGTCATTTTAAAGCACCTAAAGACCCGAATTCGGCAGAACACTGAATTCAGGACTTTCCTATGTTTGTACATGACGCCTGAATCGCCACTCTGAGTCACACATTTCTTTCTTCAGCAAGACTGATTACAGATGTGCACAAGCAGCTTAAGTGTCTGTCTTGCCGTCAGATCAGGGAGAAGGAGGACCAGAACAGGTAAGCATTACACTCATTACACTACATGCTCTTCCCTTGTAAGTACATTTTTTTTATTAATTTCATCTATTGATATTGAGAGTACTATAGTTGTCTTTCTATCCCTTTCCTGAGTTTTGGATATCGCTCCTGAGGTGGACACTTGCTGCATATCCTAAAAGTGGGGATTATACCGCTGTACTCCTATTATGCTAGAGCTGGCTATAGCTCACATAAATGTGAGTGTACTACCATTATTTCTACTTATAACATATCTCTAATCACATTTATTGCACTATCCGCTGTCCTCCGTTTTTTTGTCTTTTATACATGCATACGGGGCGCTCGGATTAATTGACTCAACGTTTCACTTTTTCTATCAAGTACTTTATATTGACTCTCATCTATGATTTATAGTCACCTATACAAGATGATCTCTTACTAGGACTATCTCTACTATTGATATTATCTGTATATATATTTTTTTATCTATGGCGCAACCTTTCCTTGTCTTGTCTTGTTTTATATTAGTTTTAAGGGTCTTAAGGGATCCCCTTTTTTAGGTTGCTGCCTTCCGGTATTTTGTGTGTTGATTAGCGCTGACTTATCTCTTGGTTTCCTTTACCTGAGCTGACAGAAATCATTTATTTGCTCTCAGTGAGCACTTCCTGTCAGACCGGTTAGAGGATAGAGAAGCTCCTCTATCAATGTCCGCCTGCTCGGCCACATTGCATGCAGTGACTGGCAGGATGGGAGTCTTGTGCAGTGAGTTCCCCTCCTGCCAGTCACTTGGAGATTGCGCCCTCCTGGGGCACAATTCCACTCACTCCACAACTGAATTGCACCCTCATGAGTGACACCTGGGGCAGACCGCCCCTCCCCAAATAGTACGCCATGGGACACACCGATGTTGGGATACTGTGAAGTAGTGCTGGGTTAAACATGCTATGGCAATATAGGGGAACTGAATCCCCATTTATATTTATCCCTGATATAGGTAATTTTAAGTAGCCTTATAACATTTAAAACTGCATTTTTATGTGCGCTGTTCCTTAATCTGTACATTGTATACATTTTGGTCTATATGGAAGCACTATTGCTGGGAAATGCATGTCCTGGGTGTGCCTCCAATTCCCTTGTTTTCTTTATTTTTTATTTTTTGAGTTGAGCACCCTGTCCCGCCTCCAAGCTTCAGATGCCCCTTTGGGGGTTACTTCAGAAAGGAATAAAATTGAGGAGGTTTTGGATAGTAATGCCACTTTAATTATCATTTTAGTTTGATATAGAGCAGATATATGATATGCATTGTGAGTATATAAATCAAAGCACTTTAATTGTTTAGTTTGTACACTGCTTTTTTGCATTGCATTTTTTATCACATTAATTTTGCATTATATATATTCACAATGCTCTTACACAAGATTATTTATATAAGCTTTAGCTTACTTAGCACTAGCAATATTAAACTTATCTCCCACGTTGGAATTAGTGTAGGAATCACCAATATTGGGGTACTGTGAGGTAGTGGTGGGCTTAACACAATATGACCAGATGGTGGAACTGATTTCACCAAATTTGTTTGCTGAGATAAGTGATTTTAAGTTGCCTTGTCAAGTTGAGAATGGCATGTGGGCCAGTAAAGCCCAAACATGTTCAACCAAAAATCTCAACAACCTAAACATTTTGAAAATTAGAAGTGTATCATTCGTGCACAAGACGAATATAAGCTATTAAGGCACTGATTTTTCCACACTAAAGAACACTTGCTGCATACTGGATGCATAAGCTTTGTTCTTCTCAGGATGGAAAGGGTAAGTGGATCGTCAAATAACCAATCGATTTTTCCTTTCCTTTAAAAACAAAACAAAAACAAAAACAAAAAAAAAAAACCTTTTTTAAATGAAAATTACTATTACTAGGACTATTAAACTAAGGGGATTAGGTTCAATCCCCCATTATTATTATTGGCTTCCACCCACCACATATGAGTGGGACTGGAGAGAACAATAGGTCAATCCCCATTATTATTTAGTGCCCCACCTGTTGCCAATAGGTGGGAGCAGGAAAGACATTGTGTCCCCTGTTATTTATTTATTTTAATAACCATGATGACTCATTTTGTTTAATATCTCTCTCTCACAGGGCACATGTGGAGGCACATGAGGACACAGGGTCCTCTTCAATTATTTCAACAGGTGCCCCACCACAGGGGCATGGGGCATATGTGCCAGATCCCCTTTTATTGCCCAGTTGCTAGTCTTTTCTCATGACAGTAAGCAGCCGCTGGCTCCTCACTGTTTAGTAAACATGCCCCTACTTGTAGCACAGTGGGTAGAAGCAGGAGGGAGGATTAAACCTCCATTATAGTAATCATTCATTCCACAATCCTAAGAAGTCAAACATATGAATTAGGGGAGAGGGGCTTAATGTTATTGTAGAAGCATAACATAACATTATTCCTCAGCTTGTTACAGATTATTTAACCTCTTAAGGACAGAGCTTCGGAAGCTTGTCTTTCACTTAATGACAACGGCATTTTTTGCATTTTTTCCTGTTTGCGTTCAACTGCAATTTGCATTTGACTAATTAATTGCACCAACGCATATTATATACCGTTTTTTAAAGGACAGAAAGGGCTTTAATTTGATGTAACATATATATATATATATATATATATATATATATGCTTATTTGTGGTCGGCTAATATCGTATAGTGAAATACCTTGTGATTGGAATTAAGTCGGTGTGGTGTGCCGGAACCGACGTAGGGGGTAAGCCTGTAAAAGAGGGCCTCCCCAAATGAATTGGATAAGAGGGAGAGGTGGGTGGGGTGAACAGCGTGCGTACGGCAAGGTAGGAAGGGGGAGTAGCGTTTATATAGGAACGCTTAACTCCTCCCACAAATACAGGCCTTATGGCCTTAAACTTGTGGTCGGCTAATATCGTATAGTGAAATACCTTGTGATTGGAATTAAGTTGGTGTGGTGTGCCGGAACCGACGTAGGGGGTAGGCCTGTAAAAGAGGGCAAAAGGAAATGCAAGAAAACACACTTATAGCACTATAATTATCATATAAAATCCATTCGCTTTACTTCTTAACCGTTAGGAATGTTCCTGTATGATGTAGCTGACTTCTAGTGACTCTAATATGTGTACCGGCATACTGCTACTGGATGCCGTGCTTATTGAAAGGATGTGCTAAATAGGAGCCGGTGGCCCCAACCCACTCTAATGCCAGGACTATAAATGTAGAACCGTATTTAGAAGTGGTTAGGGAATGATTAGTATGTCAAGTGTCTTGATTGCCTGGTTTGAATGTCGGCGTGACATGATGTAGTGTTTGTACCTACTTAAATCTTCCTTGAGGAGACATGATTTGCCAGTCTGATTAGTTGTGATCGTGGCGTTGTAGGGTTTCGGAACCCTTTTACGGTTGCAGGCACATAGATTTAAGACCTGGTTGTGTGGTGACCGGAACCTTTGGAAGGTTGAAGGCCCAGAGGTTTGCAACTAGGTTTGTGTGTTACGGATGCTGTTAGGGAGTCTGATACTGCCCGGAATTCTCATCTGCAGATGTATGTTATTGTAGGGTGATGCACCAACTATTTATTCCTTGATATTTATATGGAGCATTTAAGAAGACGGGGTGTGGTTTGAAAGGCTTGTCATAAGGTGTAATTGTAGGTCAGATTGGTATGGTGCGATAGTGTTGTATGAAGGGCTGAATGAAAGGTGGCAAAAATGGTAGAATAGACTACAATTGAACGGTATGCCTGTGAATGTTGTGTCGCCACTGAGTCATGGAAGAATGTCATGTTCCTGTTCTACGTATTTAAGTGCACTCGAATAATGCTATCGGTGATAATTGTTGTCGAGTCCCAACAGCTGAGCGACTGAATGAGGATGTTGAAAAGCGGACTATGAAGTGTGTAAAGTAACCGGTGAATCGGGTGTTGTCAGATGGGAGAGGTACAAGGCCAAGTGACTCTTGGTCGGTAATCCCTAATAGTTATGTGGATGCGCCACCCAGGATAGTGGTTCTACTGTACAATTTTGGAAGTAGGTCGGAACCAGGCGGGATGAACTCGTAACCCAATACGGAGCTAAAATTACTCCCCCTACCAGAACAGGAATGTCATGCTGAAGGACCTTCTAACACTGTCTCCGTCAAACGGTCTGTGAACCATCTACCCAAAAGGACAAAGAGAATGAACGATTGTATAGAATATGTTGCAGACCGCTATGCAGTCGGCCTAACCTTCAACTGGCCTGCTTGACCAGGGTTCTGTCCGTAAATGTTGCTGCCCCTATCGTAAGTTTGACTAGGCTGTTGTTGCAATAGGTGGGAAGACTGAGCGTCACTTAATCGGCAACCTCAACCAATAGTTGTAGGGATGAGTGGTAACGTGGAGGAGTTGGAGATGTCCGTCCTGCTAGGCCAAGTGGTTACACCTGCCCACAATATAGCTACAATCCTTAGTGATATAGTATCGAGAGAAATTGGGTAATGATATTTAAGGCAGAGGATGTGACTGAAAGTGGAGCAGACAGAACAATGCTGAGACAGTGTTTATTAGTATGCCGGTGGTCCACATTAGATAATACGTGATTAGTTGAGGAGATGGGAACATCTAGAGTGCACTCTGAGAGTGACCCCCACCTAGAGTAGCACTCGTGTAATGAATACCACCAAGTGCAGGACAGACTTGACAGCCAAAGAACTTTAAAGCTCTGACCTCATGATCTTTGATACAACATATACGGGCAGACGGTCTTACCATGAGCCCCGAGGCATAAGGCACATACGTGAAGTAACCCACAGTTGGCAGAACTACATATGCCAGAGTTAAAATCGTTGCAAATAAGCGGATGAGTACCCAGACCGTGAGGAGGGGTGAAAGGTGATGCGGGGGGCCACCTCTGCGGGGTGGATGGAGTGAGCGTGTGTGGAGTGCCAGTATGAGCTGGGCTGGTGGTCTCTAAGGCGGATAGTCTATCATTGAAGGACTGAAGAGTGGTCAGAATGGCGTTCAGACTTCCTATTATGGCAGAGAGTTCTCCTAGTGAGCTGGTCCCTGACCCGGAATCTTCCAGGTTCGGTTCAGTGGTTGTACTAGGAAGGAATGGTTCATCTCCCATATTACCTTCTTGGGACGTACTGAAAAAGAACATCACAACAACAAAGCATTGATTAATAACTTAAACAGTAGAATAAGCATAGAACTGGCTGGCTAACTAGTGCCGAAGCGAAAAGCTCTCTACCCCATGACAGGTGAGGCCCTGCTAATTGCCAAGCGGCTGGCGAGAGGTTCTACCTATGATTTGGGCGTGGGGCTCGTGCCACTAGCGTGGTGGCGGGGTGTTGGCCTCTCAGTGACAGTAAAAGATCCAAAAAACATGTGGCTGTGTCAGGTGAGGCCCTAGCTATGAACCCGATAGGTGGGCTGATGCGAGGCTCTAACTATGATTTGGGCCGAGGGCAAAATCTCAGCGTTGAGATTGGGGAGTTGGCCTCGCGGGACCAGATCCGTAGTGCAACTAAGGCCAGCAATCTTAACCCTAAACAGCCAGTTCTCTAGCCCTAGACGGGGGCTTGATGAGGGTGGAATGTAAAGTATGTAGCAACCGAGTCGAGGTTGACATGAACCGTGAGGTACGAATTACAGGGAGAGAAAAGAAAAGAAAAACAAGACGAGGAGGAACTGTAGACGTGGGATAGAAGACAGAGAAAATTATGAACACTCTACACTTGAAAAAGCCTACTGTTTGGCGAAACGTGTTGTGTATTTTTACTCTGTTTTATATTAAAGTATTTTGTTACTACCTTTTACTTTGGGTTAGTTCATTTACTTTATATGCTGCTGTTTTATCCTGGCTGATCTTTTTATCATCATTTTTAACAAGATCCAGTACTGCAAAATAAATCCCTGGTGGGGATTATTCCACCTACGCTTGGTTCATAGAGCAGTGTGGCTGCTCTGAACACTACCGGCACTACAAGCATCACTAGAGGAATATCCTACACGTGGGGAGTTTAAATACCACTGTATGCTGTTTTACTCAGAGCTGGTTATAGCTCTCTAAATTGTAAGTTGGCACTCTTAGGACCTCTGTGTTGTCTGTTGTTGCAGTACTACCTAAGTTATTGCACCATTGGGTTTTTTTCTTTTATATATTTTATATGCTGACGTCTGTCTCAGAAGTTTTAAAGAATCGTGTGGAGACTCCAATTGCCCAGTTATATCCTACATGTGGGGAGTATCAAATACCACTGTAAGCTGTTTTACCTAGAGCTGGGCTTAGCTCTAAAAATTGTAAGTTGGCATTTCTCTACGTCTGTGTTGTTCGTGATCCTCTCTACCATACGGTTTTGCACTATTGGTCCCCCCCTTCTCTGCTTTTGTGTTTCATATCCAACCACTGCGATTCCAAAGCGAGAACAGAAGAACATTTACTCAAGGTCTACACTGTACCTATAGAGACTTTCCTTTTTGTGTTATCGTTTTCGTTTATTTTATCCAGCGCACCCTGTATTTGTTGTTTTTTGTTTTCTCCATTTTCTGAAGGGTTTGAGGGTAGCCCTTCCTTTCAGGTGTGCAGCTTTTTTCCCCCCTTGTGATCAGTACTGTAGCGCTGTTCCCCTCCCACCTTTTCTCAATTCAGTGTAGATGTCAGAAATGTGGATGATAGCGTAGTAACCATAACCCCAGAGGGTACGGAAGAAACTCAAGATGGCAACTATATAACCGGAAAGGCATTGTGCCAAGAAAAAATGTGATAGTAACAGACGGGGAGAGGGTGGTGAAAAGAGCGAGGCTGTATGGAACAGGGTGATTGTCCATAGATAGCGAGTTTGATGAAACGTATGATGAGTTATCGAGTAGAGCCGTGGCCTGATGAGGCAAGGCGGGAAATCAAGCCTATGCTGAATCAAACTATGCTGAATATGTCTGAAATATAAAACTTAGTGAAAAAATCTTATTGAAACAAGAAAACATAGAGGACATCCAGGTGTACCAGATTCGCAATGTTTTCCCAGACACCAAGCAGCATGCGTTGGGGGAAAAAAAAAAATCTGAAATTTTCTGCCCTGCAGTATTTAGCATTCATATGCTGCAAGAAAAAGTAACTAAGTATGATGCTCCTTTGCGATTCCTCCTTAAGTAATGAACAGATTTATTAATTGCACTATATTAATTGCTCATAATGTTTCTTTTAATGTACTTCTAATCAGTAACAGAGAAAATTGTGCAGTGTACACTGCATATACAAAACGGTTTGACATATGAGCAACTTCGTACACGCTGTTAAGGAGAAAATAACCATATACCACAAAATTTCCTAGAGCTCTGATAATAAAGTGAATTATGAATAATGTGTGGAGATTGTCGAATGGCAAATAGCCCGTGCGCGGCTATTTGACGATTACCTTGGCGTTCATATGTTCGTTGCCCGAAAGGTGGAGCGGGGGAACTGAGAGAACGCCGGACAGGAAGAGGCAAGGACCGGAAGAGTGGGAGCGAGGACCGGAAGTTCGGCTGTCACTGCGAGTGAACAGCTTGCGTACGGCAAGGTAGGAAGGGGGGAGTAGCATTTATATAGGAACGCTTAACTCCTCCCACAAATACAGGCCTTACGGCCTTAAACTTATTATAAAAAAATACAGAAAATGCAAAAAAAATGACAGATTTTGTGTTTTTTTTACAGTTTTTGCAAAAATAATGTGTGCACAATTAGTGCAGGTTAAGGAAAGTAATTAAAAATAAATTCATTTAGTTGTTCTGATTTACAGAATATATAATGTGTCTGGGATTTTAAGGTTTTTTTCGTAGTTACAGGTCACAAAGCACAAGGAGTAAAATAAACTTTTAATGTGGAGCGATTTTAGAATTTGGTATGTTTGTCTTGTAAGCTTAATAGCCATAAAAGAAAACAAAATTGCCACACAAAAGGCTATTTACCTAAGGTTGTTTTGACACTTTCTACATAGCCATTTTACCGCCAACCTCTGCTAAATATTGGAGTAAAATTGTGTTTTTTGGGGGTTTGGCACACAAACGTATAAGAAAGAACTTCTCATGTGTATTTTGTAAAGTTGGTGTGTGCTATTCCTGTACAAAGTTTTATTATGTGTTCAGTTACTTCTGCTGAGTACAACGGTACCCCCATTGTATGTCTTTGGCACTATTTCGTGAAGCTACAGTGCCATATAGGAGACCTGTCCTTTTCAGTATTCACAGTAGAATTTTGAGAGACGGATTTAATGAGCCTATGCTTCCATTTGGGGTATTATAACAAAGGCCTACCATTTGTAAAAGTAGACACTCCAGGGTATCTCATAAGGTGCATATTGTGCCTTAACTTGCCCCCATTTTTTTACCATTACATGCCAAAGTTTGTGGTAAAAAATAATTTTGTGCATTTTTTACATACGGATTGCATTTTTGCTGGGCATTTTGTATATTTCATATGTGCCACTAAGTTCAAACCCCCCAAATTATGCTCAGCTAAGTCTTATGAGTAAAAGGACACCCCCATTGTATGTCTATGGTACTATTTCGTGAAGCTACAGTACCATACAGGAGACCTGTCCTTTTCAGTATTCACAGTAGAATTTTGAGAGACGGATTTAATGAGCCTATGCTTCCATTTGGGGTATTATAACAGTTTGACTGTTCAAAAAAACCCCACAAAGGCCTACCATTTGTAAAAGTAGACACCCCAGGGTATCTCATAAGGTGCATATTGTGCCTTAGCATGCCCCCATTTTTTCACCAATATATGCCAAAGTATGTGGTAAAAAATTATTTGGGGCATTTTTTTTACATACGGATTGCATTTTTGCTGGGCATTTTGTATATTTCATATGTGCCACTAAGTTCAAAACCCCCAAATTATGCTCAGCTAAGTCTTCTGAGTAAAAAGACATCCCCAATGAATGTCTTTGACACTATTTTGTGAAGCTACAGTGTCATATAGGAGACCAAGCCATATCAGTTTTTACAGAACTTTGAATTTTGACGCTGGGCCTATGTGCAATTTCCAAGCATCTTTGCAGGTTTTAAATTCAAACTACCCCACAAAGGCCTACCATTTCTTAAAGTAGGCACCCCAGGGTATTTCAAAAGGCATATTTTGAACCTTAGCGTGGGATAATTTTTCCGCTAGCTTGTACCAGGTGTAGTGGTAATAAGCGTTTTTTCTGCCTTTTTGACACACAAAGTGAGTTTGCACAGTATATTTTGCAAACCTTATGTGTGCTACGACTGTATAATACTTCATATGTTGCTCAGCTATGTCAGCTGAGTACAAAAATACCCCTGTATGTACCTTTTCCAGGTATATGTGGATGTTGAAGGGGCACATTTGAGACGCAGCCATTCAGTTTTTTTCTAACTTTGAAGTTTTACGCTGTGTCCATGTTCCAATTTGGAGTAGTTTAGATGGGTGGTTATTGAAACTTCCCCACAAACACATACTATTTATTAAAGAATACACCCTGGGGTAATTCAAAAGGCATATTTTGAACCTTAGCGTGGGATCATTTTTCCGCTAGCTTGTACCAGGTGTAGTGGTAAAGAGCGTTATTAAATGTATTTTTTAACTTTTTAAAACTTTTTTTACTTTTTAAAACTATTTTTTAAACTTTTGTTTTGCTTATTCATTTTTTTAAAGTTTCCTCAACTTTCGTAAAACCTTTTTTTTTACAGATTTAAAATTTTTCTAAGCTTTTTTTTTTACCGTTAGCCCCTAACTAGCAGTAAGCAGCACTAACCGTAAATTCACCATTTTCCCATAACTCCCACCCACCCCACCTAGAAAAAAATATTCGGTTATACAATATTTAAATTAGTTAATTAAATAAATTGAACCCCTGAGGATTAAAAAATAAATAAAAGTTAATCGTCAGGGGTTAAAAAAAATTAGATCACAGTATAATACTGTGATCTGTGTTTTGATCACTGTAGGCAGTGATCGACTGGCAGGGAAGGGGTTAATTTTTATTTGGACTGGGTAAAGGGGGGTGTGTTTTTTTTTTTTTTTACTTATCCCTTTAAGTCCGGCGGGCGTATATTTACGTCCTTTTAAAAGCGGCTCTAAACGCCGCAGGGCGTAAATATACGCCCGCCGTTTTTTTAAACTTACCCGGTCGCCGGTGGTCCCACGCCGGCGATCGCGGTTGGGGGGACTCCCAGGGAGCCCCCCCGCGGCAGATCTTCCTCCTCTGGTCCCTCCCGGTCATGTGAGAGTGAGGTCCTTGCGAGGACCTCACAATCACATGGCCGGTATAGCTGGCTCAGGCATTGCCAGCAGGGGGACCAACTGTAATGACAGTTGGTCCCACTGCTGGCTGAAAATCAAATTAAAATTAATTAAATAAGTGTAAAAAAAATATATATATACTTAGATCATATATATATATATTATATATATATATGATCTAAGTATATATATACACATATACACACACACACATACACCGTCTAGGTGTATTTTAATATTAATATATATATATATATATATATATATTAATATCAAATTACACGTAGACGGATACTGATTAAATATATATATACTTATTGTTATATATATATTTATAAATAATATAAAAAAATAAATATGTAAATACATAAAAAAATTTAATAAAAAAAATAATTAAAAATAAAATATTAAAAAATATATAGATGTGTTTTATTTCGTTCTAACTGTATTGTGATATTAATATATATATATATATATATATATATATTTATATCAAAATACACGTAGAACGAAATAATATATATATCTATATACATAAATATATACGTATATATCACTATATATATACCTATATATAAATAAAAATATTAAAAAAAAAAAAAAATATATATATATATACGTATATATACACATATGTATATATATACATATATTAATTCTACACATATATTTATGTAATAATTTTACATAATTAGGTATCCTAATTAATTACAATTAGCGGGACCTGCCTGACAACCCATGCCGAAAGTATAAGGAATTTAATTTGCTAGAACTATATTTAACCCTATAACTTTCCAAGACACCATAAAACCTGTACATGGGGGGTACTGTTTTACTCGGGAGACTTCGCTGAAAACAAATATTAGTGTTTCAAAACAGTAAAATGTATTACAACGATGATATCGCCAGTAAAAGTGACGTTTTTGCATTTTTCACGCACAAACAGCACTTACGTGGACGATATTACTGCTGCAATACTTTTTACTGTTTTGAAACACAAATATTTGTGTTCAGCGAAGTCTCCCGAGTACAACAGTACCCCTCATGTACAGGTTTTATGGTGTTTTAAAAATTACAGCGTCAAATATAAGGCTTGTGTTTCATTTTTTTCACATTAAAATTCGCCAGATTGCTTACGTTGCCTTTATGACCCTATGGTAGCCCAAGAATGAAAATTACCCCTATGATGGTATACTATTTGCAATAGTAGACAACCCAAGGTATTGCAAATGGGGTATGTCCAGTCTTTTTTAGTAGCCACTTAGTCACAAACACTGGCCAAAATTGGCGTTTTTTGCATTTTTCACACACAAACAAATACTAACGCTAACTTTGGCCAGTGTTTGTGACCAAATGGCTACTAAAAAAGACTGGACATACCCCATTTGCAATACCTTGGGTCGTCTACTATTGCAAATGGTATGCCATTATGGGTGTAAATTTATTTCCTGGGCTACTATACAGTCTCAAAGGCAACGTAACCAATCTGACAAATTTCAATTTCAAATGTAACACGCTATATTTGACCCTGTAACTTCCCAAAACACCATAATACCTGTACATAGGGGGTACTGTTTTACACGTGAGACTTTGCTGAATACAAATATGTGTATTTTATTGCAGTAAAAGCAAACAATATTATGACATTGACAGTTAAAATGTCATGTAGAACTGAAAAAAATCTTATTTTCTCCCATTTTTTCATATTAAATTATGTTTCATAGCTAAATATTTGATATTAAATGAAAGCCCTGTTTCCCCTGAATAAAATGATATATAATAAGGGGGGGTGCATTTAATATGAAAGAGGTGAATTACGGTTGGAGAGACATATAGCGCAAATGCCAGGTTTTGTTTACATTTTGTTTCGTTCACAACTTGTACATTTGGCTGCGGTGTTAAGGGGTTAAACGTTATTAAAACTTTATTTTAACTTAATTTTTAACTTTTTAAAGCTTATTTTAAAACTTTTTTTAATGTTAACCCCTAGTTAGCCTAACACCAAATCCCCCAATTCCCCACTAACTTCCCCCTTCCCCAGCTAGCTAAATATATAATTTTAAAATACTTAAATTAATTAATAAAACAAATGTAACCCCTGAGGGTTAAAAAAAAAAAATCAGATCATAGTAAAATGTAATCCCTGCCAATTGATCACTGTAGTCAGTGATCAATTGGCAGAGAAGGGGTTAATATTTTATTAAACTGGGTAAAGGGGGTGGGATTTTAATTTAACTTTATTTTTTTTTCACCAGGGGGCAGGATCAGCACTGATCCGTCTCCCAGCACTTCACACTGAATCCGGAAGTGCAGGGAGGCAGAAGGTAAGTATACAGAGCACATGTGCTCGCTCTGACATGCTGTCAGAGCGGGCACATGTACTGGAACAGCCTGATCCGGTGCTCCCGGTCTGCCTCTAATACAGAGGCAGACCGGAGCACCATTAACCCCACGATCGCCGCGATTGCGGCGATCTGGGGTTAATTTTACCGTGTGACGGACGAGGTCCATCACTCGGCGTTAAGGGTTTCCCCTGAGTGACGGACCTCGTCCGTCACTCGTCATTAAGGGGTTAACTGTTTTAGACCACAATGGAGGAATTCATTATATGCTAGGGGCATGCCATAAAGAGATCTTATTTCCTGTTTATTGACACATTTGTTGATGATTCTTTCTGGAATAGTGCATGTGTGCCCAAAGCTACTGATATAAGGTTTTGTTTTGTTATCCATGCCATTTGTTATTCTTGGCTGATTTTACAATACTATTTGATAATTTTGTTATCATTCATAATATCTATTATGCATTCAGAATTTCTCTATGTACATTTTCTAGATAAATGCATTTACAGTTGTTTAGTGGGCCGTTGCTTTTTTGCACTGTACCATATAGCTAGCTGAAAAGGTCACTAGGTCATTGCATTAATTTAACATAAATTATTGCTTGCTTTCATGCCTGTTCCAGCACAAGCAGTAATTCTTTTTAATTCAAGGTCACATATTGATGAAAATAAGTGTTCCCTCATTGCCCCCTGGAGCAATGATTTAACTCAGAAAGATAAAGAAATCAATGGTTACCAAAGCATTGAAATTTCTACACAGTGGAAATTAAATGGGTATGATTAGCAAATTTAAATTTCAGATTCAGATTAAATAATATACTGAACAGTACCATGAGAGGAAATGGCTGGCAATGGAGACAAGAAGACAATTGCCCTCGAGTCACTATGATTAGGAAATTATTGTGTCCAATTTTAATTTGGGGGGCTGCTGCAACTCTCTGCATTTTTAAAATATAACAATATTACTCTCCTCTTTCCTTTTTACATCCATTCCCTCTCTCTTGATCTTTGCCTATAGTATAGTATAATATTTACTAAATTTAGAAATTTGGAGAATTGGATATTGGAGGTGGAAAAAGTCATATCTGAAAGATTGTCTGGTTCAGCTGAATATAAAACGTGCCAGTTTAGGATTAACATTTACAATTAGTTTGTCAATTCACCACTATTCCGGTTTAGAGAATAACTTCAGATGTGCATAGTTCTTTCTTTTGTGAATATATACCCACAGTGGAAACTTTTTATCTGCTGATAAATCAATGTCAACTGCACCAAAATTGATTCATTAACCA
The DNA here is from genome assembly GCF_036172605.1 of Pelobates fuscus. Classification (NCBI taxonomy): domain Eukaryota; kingdom Metazoa; phylum Chordata; class Amphibia; order Anura; family Pelobatidae; genus Pelobates; species Pelobates fuscus. Next base: position 75,814,803 of record NC_086322.1, on the reverse strand, counting down.
AAAGTTGTTCTAGTGACTATATGTCACAGCCCCCGGCTCGTGGCTGCACGTGGTCGCACCCAATCGGTGCGACCATGCTGACTGGTTGGACGACTTACCTGTTCAGCAACGAGCCAGGAGCTGAGCTGCTGGGGTATCCTTCCTGGTTCCCGAGAGTGTGTTTTATCGTCCTTGTTATTGATATTCCCGGTATTCTGACTTTGACTATTCCTGACTATTCTTATCTCTTGTTTTCCTAACTTGACTTTCTTATCGATCTTGTGTATTTCTTGCTTCCTTGACCTCGGTTTTCCCTCGACCATTCTCTGTCTTTCAACGTATTAATCCAGCCATTCTAAGGACCGGTTTACGTTCTGTCTATTTTTCTATTCTAGGTAGATGTTACATAGTTTTGCGTATTGGATCACATTAGTAGTTGTGACACTATAGTGTCCCTTTATTTTTTAACATTTTTTTATATCTTTGTCTTTATTCTGATTTTCATAATTTATACAATACATTCTATCATTGAATTAACAAATTACAAAAAAATGTCACCAGTCAAATATACGTTGCCGACAATAGAGAAAGTTACAAAGCATGATGTATGCTATGTATTACTATATTTGTACCATTAATTCTGTTCTAGTTCCAGCAGTTAAATGGCATTACCCATAATCCTACACTTCCTTTACATATTATTGTGACAGTTATTAGTTGCAATATTAATTTCTGATCTTCAAAAAAAGAAAAGAAAGTCTATGCCTATAGGGCCTGTTTCATCTTATTATAGAAGTGTAGAACCTACTTCTTATCACTTGGGATATTTCCCTTACCCCTATATACCCTCCCTATTCCTACTCCCTGTCTGGCGTTATAAATTATGGGTTTATTTAATTATGTACAATCAGATTTTAACTATTTAGTAATGATACCGGAGAAACTGACGGAAGCCAAGCACAGAGAGATGGACACAGGTTTCTTCAGGAAGGAAGAGATTCTTTATTCGGTTCACCGATCGGGACTCAGAGGGACTAATGTCACCAAAATACAACAAGTTCTGAGCCCCGGACAATAGTGCAGGCTCCTTATATAGGCACATAACTCCTCCCATATTAAGCTCCACCCGCACATTCTCTTAACCAATCAAAACAAATAAGAATTAACTTCCTGCTTGACCGCATGGCTTGTCCAGCACAATGGAGGAGGGGAATACTACATCCGGTATTCTTGCACATGCTCCATACACTACTGATCGTATCTTTGCCACGTGCAACCAACCGACCGATACGTCAGCATATGCACGTACGCATGCCACGTGGTAATCTCGGCCTACTGAATTTATTTTTACCGAGATTCCACCACATTCCCCCCTTTGATGCCTCTGATATTTCATAATTACTTGAGGCATCACTTAACCTTGGTTTGCATACACCTCAGGTTACCATAAATCAGACCAGACTTTTCTATGATGTGAATCCCTCAACACGCCTCTTCCTGCATTGGTTCTCCCTGATTTAGAGCCTCATATTTATATATGGCCATTATCTGTGCTGCATCCTTCCTCTCTGCTATATTTTCTATCAGGCTTTGCACAGACCTAACTACTAAAGGAATAAGACATGGCAGGAGTAGACACAACATTAAAATCAGTATGACTCCGCCTACCAATGCCTTAAGCCCTCCAAACTGCTCATACCAGTTACCAAACCAACTACTTGGATTATACCCTTTCCATACCTGAGTAGGCACATGCGCTAGTTTAACCATATGGCTAGTAAGCTCAGCTATTGCTTGCCCTTCGTCATCTATTTGAAGACAGCAATTGCTCAGGTTAAACTTCCCACATACACCTCCCTCTACTGCCAATAAGTAATCCAAGGCTAATCTATTTTGGTACACTGCTGTCCTCATCCTGGTATTATGCTTCGCTAGAAGATTGAGCGCTTGTGAGGTCTCATTAGTAATTATCTCAACCACCGCCTGTAACCTTATAATGCGGTTGAGCATATAAATTGGGGTTCTATATCCGAAAGTACCATCCTCTGCCCAAGTGGCTGGCCCATAATAGTCTATAATATGCTGGGGAGGCCATTCATCATCTTCCCAGGCGCCTATCTCTATGGGTCCTCTTTTCTTCCTATGATTCACATCATACACTTTAACTCCCAAAGTCTCACCTGTTTCAATAGGTAACAAGAAGAAGGATGGTTTGAGCATACCTAACACACATGCCCCTTCCCAGTCCTGTGGCAACTCCGAATAGGCCTTCTTACCACAGATCCAGTACAAATTTGCTGGGGCTTTCCAACTAGATGTGATGGATAAGTCAAACCATACGTCCTTTAAATTGGCATATCTCGCAAACGGGTTAGATGGTTCTGAGACATTTGAAGCCGACCACCAAGTTGTATTCTTTGTATCATCATCATAAGCTTTTTGCCCTAGACAAGTTAATTCTCCTACAGAAGTATTAAACATCATTCCTTTCCTTGCTATGCAAACATAACCTATGATGGAGGTTTTCAATCTCCACTCAGATTTACCTCTAACACTCATCTGATAATTGGCTTGTGAAGATATTAATTGTTCAACTGCCTCAGAACCGGACATTACCTCCTTTGCTTCCCAAGGCCATTGGTCTCCCATGTTAGTACCTCCACACACATAGCAGTTGGTTACATTAAGACTACCAGCAATACTCTCAGCTAAATCTATGAACAGGTTTTTAGCGTTATGGGGGATCTTATTATCTACACTCATCTCTTCATAAAAAGAATGGAATACCTGATGAGTTTGGGAGGTTACAGTATCGGTCTCTATCCCTATAAACAATATTGTCCCAGGGTCTAAACCCGTCCCATATATTGGAAACCGAAATAAGTTACCATATTTATCTAAAAATTGGTCAGGATTATTTATAAGAATATGGACTGGATTGCATTCCATAGACTTACAGTATGGATTGGTAGGCAACTTAGTAACAATCATATCCTTGTCTGCTGTCTGTCCCCAAGTTGCCCACCCCACACAAGACCAATATGGGCAAAAATTATATTCTCTATTTGGGCATCTTGGACTCACATACTTATTTTTACTACTGGGACAAATATATTTATCATTAGACCCATACGTTCTCTCCCATCTAAGATCCCCACATACATTCCACGTCTTTCTACCACTTGATATCGCTTTACATGCATCAAATAGCAGAACACCCGAAGAATGTACGGATTCTAACACTGTTTTATTTATTAGGGTCCCCTGAGGATCTCCATTCCTGAGGGTCAACCAAATTGTACGGGGTTGATACTCCGGATTGAAGCACTTAGGTTCTCCTACTCCTAAATGGCATACACTATACTCTATATTTAGGTATCTACACCTAGACACATCACCTTTACACTCATATTGCGAATGCCAAATTAGGGTCTGGGAAATATGGTTACCTGTTCTTGTAGTCTTAATGCATACCTCACAGCTAGGAGTGTCGGTACCTCTACCTTCCTGAATATAAAAAGACATATAAATAAACATTATCATAAGCACATCTTTCGTCGGCTGCATCCTCAATCTTCGTCCGTGCGATGGCACCTCAGCTTCCAGGATGTAAGGGCTGCAGGGAATGGAGTTCTGCTCGTCTTCACAGGGGTCCCTTCGAGACTTTCCTGGCTTTTTAATAACACGTTGGTGAGCAGACAGGCTTTATTATGGCCGTCTAAACACTCACCTACCAATCTCTGAAACAATAAAATTTGTAATCCACAAGGTTTCCTCGTCACTCCGACTGAGTCGTGCGCTTTAACCGGATCTTGCAGGGATTCTCTGGATCTGTTGTAGCTTGCCAAGAATCTACTGCTGCTGGTTTAACCCTGGAGTGATGAATCCACGGAGTCACTTCGGCCACTTTTATCGCTGTAGGGGTAGACAAAAGAACAACATAAGGACCCCTCCACTTAGGCCCTAACGGTATATTATTCCACTCTTTAATCCACACTTGGTCTCCTGGATGGTAACTATGAACAGGGGGATAAATATTCACAGGTAATCTATCTTGTACCCATTTCTGTACCTCCTCCATAGTCTTACCCAACTCTACAACCTGCTGCCGGGTAATTCCTTCTCCCAACTGACTCAAATCCCCCCTTAAGTTACCAAGTACGGGAGGTGGACGCCCATACATGATTTCAAAAGGAGAGAGACCCATCCTTCTGGTAGGTGTACTTCGAATACGCAACAGAGCTATAGGCAAAAGAACGTTCCACTTAAGTTGGGTCTCCTGACGCATCTTTGCCAACTGATTCTTAATAGTTCTATTCATTCTTTCTACTTTACCAGAACTCTGAGGTCTATATGCTGTATGAAGTCTCCACTTAATACCAAGCATATGAGTCAGTTGTTGTAGGCACTGATGAACAAAGGCTGGACCATTGTCCGATCCTATAGAGCAGGGTAGTCCATATCGGGGTATTATTTCTCGTAGCAGGAATCTCACAACTTCTCCTGCTTTCTCTGTACGAGTAGGACATGCTTCTACCCAGCCTGAATAGGTGCACACAACTACTAGTAGGTAGCGATGTCCACCAGATTTAGGCATAACTGTATAGTCAATTTGTAGATCGGACATAGGGAGTCCCCCCATATACTGAACTCCTGGTGGTTTTACTGGTCCTTGCCTTGCATTATTTTTAGCACATGTTACACATCTTCGTACAATGGCTTGAGTTAAGTTGGACAATCTTGGTATGTAGAAATGTTTTCTGAGAGATTCTTCTGTACTATCTCTTCCAGAATGTGTCCCATTGTGATAGTTTTGGACAATTTCTACCGCTAGTGATGCTGGAATAACTATTCTCCCATCTTCTAACTGATACCATTTGTTCTCCAGGTACTTTCCAGGTTCAGTCTTTAACCACTCTTCTTCTTGAGCTGTATAAACTGGAGTCCATTGAGACAGTGGAGTCGGTATAAGAGCAGCTATATGTTCCACATATTCCTGTCTTCCTGATTCAGCGGCACGCTTAGCTGCATTATCTGCCATCCGATTTCCTTTGGTTACATCACCATCGCCTCTCAGATGCGCTCGACAATGTATAATACCAACTTCTTTTGGTTCCCATACTGCTTCCAATAGTTGTAGTATTTCAGCGGCGTACTTGATTTCTTTGCCCTCTGAATTCAATTGTCCTCTTTCTTTATACAAAGCTCCGTGGGCATGAGTGGTTAAAAACGCATACTTGGAGTCCGTATAGATGTTCACTCTCAAACCTTCAGCCAATTGTAACGCTCGTGTTAGTGCTATCAATTCTGCCTTTTGTGCTGATGTTCCTTTTGACAGTGGCCGAGCTTCTATCACCTTGTCTATCGTTGTTACTGCATATCCTGCATAGCAAATCCCTTCTTTCACATAACTACTGCCGTCTGTATAATATTGGACATCAGGGTTCTGGATGGGAAAGTCACGAAGATCTGGTCTACTTGAAAATACTTCATCCATCACCTCCAAACAATCGTGTTGACTTTCAGTAGGTTGCGGCAAAAGGGTAGCTGGATTTAAGGTATTGACAGTCTCTAAATGCACTCTTGGGTTTTCACACAACATTGCTTGATACTTGGTCATACGGCTGTTACTGAACCAATGATTGCCTTTGTAATCCAACAACGTCTGTACTGCGTGTGGGACTCGTACATAAAGTTCTTGACCCAGAGTGAGTTTGTCGGCTTCAGCTACCAGCAGGGTGGCTGCAGCTACGGCTCTTAGACAAGGTGGAAGACCACTGGCCACTGCATCCAGTTGCTTAGACATATAGGCCACAGGTCTTTGCCATGATCCCAAGTACTGTGTCAATACTCCCACAGCCATTCTTCTTTGCTCGTGTACATACAAGTAGAACGGTCGTGTGTGATCAGGTAGACCTAATGCTGGGACACTCATCAAAGCCTTCTTCACATCTTCAAATGCCTTTTGCTGTTCTTGAGTCCATAAGAAGGGGTCGTGTTCTGTACCCTTGATAGCTGCATACAGTGGTTTCGCCAATATCGCATAACTGGGAATCCATATCCTACAGAAGCCTGCTGGTCCCAAGAATTCTCGCACTTGTCTTCTATTCTTGGGTGTTGGTATTTGGCACACAGCTTCTTTTCTCTCTGGCCCCATTATTCTTTGACCTTCAGAGATATGGAATCCCAGATATTTGACAGTTGGCAGACACAACTGAGCCTTCTTCCTAGACACCTTGTATCCTGCCTTCCAGAGAATGTGTAGTAGATCGTGTGTTGCTTGCTGACATATTTCTCTTGTGACTGCGGCTATCAACAAGTCATCTACATATTGTAATAATACACACTCTCCTGGGATGGACTTGAAATCCAGTAAGTCTTGACTTAAAGCTGAACCAAATAGGGTAGGTGAATTTTTAAACCCTTGGGGCAGTCTTGTCCAAGTCATCTGGCGTTTCGAGCCCGTTACAGCATTTTCCCATTGGAAAGCAAAGATACATTGGCTTTCTGCAGCAATTCGGAGGCAAAAGAAGGCATCTTTGAGGTCTAAGACTGTAAAATAGGTAGCCCGCCCGGAATTAAGGCAAGCAGGTTATACGGATTGGGCACAACTGGATGTATACTGACAACCGCATCATTGACTGCTCTCAAGTCCTGCACAGGGCGATACTCATCTGTACCGGGCTTTTGAACAGGCAGCAATGGGGTGTTCCAGGGGGAAGTACAGAATTTTAGGATACCATACCGTATGAACTTATCCAGATAAGATTGAATATTCTTCTTAGCCTTCTGCGGGATATGATATTGCCGTAGGCTCAGTGGATAAACCCCAAGTTTTAGTTCAATTCTAATAGGTGGTATATTGCGGGCCAGTCCTGGTGGGTTGTTCTCTGCCCAAACTCCTGGTATGTTGAATAAGGATTCATCACTCTTAGGGTTTTGGCTAGTCAACGCTGTATAAAGTCGCCACTCTTCTTCCTTTGGTACAGATAATGTCATAATACCTGAAGGTCCATTAAACTTTAAGGATGTTGTTCCATTTGGTAGGAACGTTATCTGCGCTTGTAATTTTGATAGCAAATCACGTCCCAGCAATTGGACTGGACATTCAGGCATATAAAGGAATTGATGTTTTACTACGTGGCCTCCCAATACACATTGTCGACTTTTAAGAACCGGTTTTGCAGCACTTCTTCCAGTTGCTCCTATTACGGTGATAGTTCTTCCAGATGGAGGAGCAACCAGATCAGTCACCACCGAATGTTCAGCACCAGTATCAATCATGAATGCACTCCTTTTTCCCCCTATTGATACTTCGACCATGGGCTCCGCTCGGCCAAGGGGGATGGAGCCCGGTCGGTATCAATAGTCATCCATGACCGTGTCAGCCAATCCTACAAAGTCCCTATCTTCTCTATCGCGGGACCTTTGCGCTGCGGGATAATATCTGTCTTCCCTAACACTTCCTCTGTCATTACCATTACTCCCTCTAGGACCTCCTCTACCTCTCGCTCTACCTCTAAAGTTTCCATATCCTGCCCTGGGTGGGTCTCTCTCGTACTGCTCTCTTTTTGGACACTCGCTTCTCCAATGCCCTTCTTCTCTACAGTAAGCGCACTGATTCCTACTCAGGGGTTCCCTATTCCACTTGCTATCGCCTCTATCCAGGCCCCGTCTATCTACGCCTGCGATAGCTACCGCTAGCATATCCGCCTTTTTACGCATCTTGCGCTCTTCCTCTTTCTTACTCTCTGATTCCCTATTCATATAAACTTTATTAGCTACCTCCATTAGTTGGGTGATGGACATTCCTACGAACCCTTCTAACTTTTGTAGCTTGCGCTTAATATCTCCGTAGGCTTGGCTGACAAAGGCAGAGTTTATCATTCGGGAATTCTCAGGGGCTTCCGGATTAAAGGGGGTATACAAGCGGTATGCCTCCAATAATCGGTCATAAAAGACACTGGGCGCTTCATCACTTTTCTGTATCACCTCAGCCGTCTTAGACATATTTATGGCTTTCTTCCCTCCGGCTTTCATGCCAGCAATTATAGCGTCTCTATAGGCTCTTAAATGAACCATGTCTGCGCCATTAACATCCCATTCGGGATCAGCATTAGGATAATGAGTTGCGGCCCATGCTGCTGGATTAGCTTGGTTTAAAGTACGGGCTTCTTCTTCCAGCGCTTTAATGGCAGCTTGGTTTATCCTAGTCCTCTCCTCGTTGTTAAACAATGTCATTAGTAATTGCTGGCAATCAGCCCAAGTTGGATTGTGCGTCTGGACTATCGAGGTGAACAAAAAAACACAATATGTGCTGGCACTCAATTAAGTGTTAGGTGCCGGTAATCGAGGTATAACCCCACAAAAAACCTCCTAATCAATATCATAAACTAAATATGAATACCGCACTCAATCAATGACATTAAATGATTATTAAACCTATGTTCAATTTCATAGTATTTATTGAAAAGCTTATAAGAATAATTCATAAAGATAATGGTATTTCATCAAAGTAGCACAAAATTCATCCTATATACACCAACTATATACAAATATCTATCTAGACACAGTATCTTCATATGTTCAATGAATAGTTCAAAGTCTGTACATCTGTATACGTTAATAGGTGATTTTAAGCGCAAAAATCAAGCAAAAGTCGTGTGGGAAAATGAAAAAATAAAATGGTGAAACAATAAGAGAAAACTAGGAAAATCGAAAAAAAGTGAAAAAAATGAAAAAAAATTTTTTGAAGAAATGAAAAGAATGAAAAAATGAAAAAAATGAAAAAAATGAAAGAAATGGAAAAAATGCTAAATACTAAAGTCCTGATAAGTGGCAGTCCAGTATATAGTGCACTATATGTTACCCACTATCTGTGGGTTGATCTCACCAATGTCGTCTATTTCTTTATGCTGTATCCTGTAGGGAGATTCTGTAGTCTGTGAAAGGTGGTCTGAATGGAAGGGATGGAACGAATTCGTGATGGTAGAAAAAGTAATCGCTGGTAGCTGGTCAAACCTGTTGTGGTGAATGAAGTCAATCGTAAGGCTCTGCTGTAAGTAGATTGAAGTCAATCGTAGGGCTTTCCTGTGAATGGGCAAGGCTCTGCTGTAAGCCGATTGCAGTCAATCGTAGGGCTTTCCTGTGAATGGGCTGCGCGCTCGGGACATATGAGTCCCTTCGATGGCCCCAGTGTCCGTGCTGTCAAAAGAAGAACAAGGGTTTAAATATCCTCAGTTTAGGCGGCTAAACACTGCCGCGTCTAATCCACGATCCTGCTTCCGCATTCCAACGTATACGTGCGTCATTGCGTCATGCGTATTTCACACAACTTTATTGTTAACGAACATTCTGATAAAGTTATTGAGCTAGCGAAAACACAAGCTTATTGTGATACCACAATACATTTGCAGATACAAATGTAAATCGGACCCTGTAGTAGGAATATGGATGTAAATCCCAATAGACATAAGGATATAAATTGTATATTAACAGTGGATTAATATGCACACCAACAAATGTACACAGGTACTGCATCAATAGATACATATCTTATAAACAGTCTTGCATAAATCTAAAACACAGAGTAGTGTACTGTATAGTTATGTTAATGCTCACCTGTAACAGGAGATCAAGAGGGAAAAGTGAAATCTTGATGTAAGAAAGCTAGTTGGGTAACCAGCTGAATGAAAAGGAAAAAACAAATATTATATTCTCCAAAAGAGGGGGAAAAAATGTTTTAGTTAAAATTACAAAAAAATTACAAAAAAAGGGGGGAAGAAAATTTTTTTCCAACAAAGGTAACAAGTTAAATGCAACTCACCTGTCTAATATGACCCCATTGTGTCCCTAGACCCTGTCTGTGAGGGACCCTGAAATGGCGACAGGTAGCGGACCCAGAGGAGTCAAATTGTTGGCAGGAAAGAGCCACGGACCAAAGTTGGTCATGGGGAGCCTCTGTAAGGAGCACAAAATCACAGAGCAGACAATAGTGAGGATACCGAAATGTATATATTATAAAAAATGTTTGAGATCATAATCCTCATTGAGTCCTAGTGGTGACAGAGTCTCCAAGATACTAATCCATTTAGTTTCTCTCTGGAGTAAGAGCTTCTGTCTGTCCCCCCCCCCCTTCGTAGGGGTGGGATTCTGTCTAGGATTTGAAACCTCAGTTGGTTCACATTGTGATCATGTATTTTAAAATGTCTGGGTACCGGAGCTTCCACTTTATTGTGTAATAATGCCGCCCTGATGCTCCTTTTGTGCTCCCCTATCCGCTCTTTCACTGGCCTGATGGTCTCCCCCACATAAAGGAGCCTACAGGGACACTTTAGAGCATACACGACAAAGTCTGAATTGCATGTGTAATAATCCTTAACATAAAATTTTTTATCTGATCTAGGATGAACGAAATATTCCCCCTTAATGACACTGTTACAATGTGAACAGTTAAGACAAGGAAAGGTGCCCTTCTTGGGTTCTGAGAAAAACCTAGTTTGTTTCTTAGAGGTACCGATATCAGACTTCACTACCATGTCCCTCAAATTAGAGGCCCTCTGATAGGTAAAGAGCGGTGGTTGTTGAAATATCGGGGGTAGTTGGGTATCTCCCTGGAAAAGTTGCCAGTGCTTTAATATAACTTGTCTTATGTCCCTATTGAGTGGGGTATATGGTGTCACAAGTGTAAGTCTTTCTACTTTCTCTGTAGTCCTGGTTCCCGATAAAGTATCTTGTCGGGAAAGGGTATCAACCCTCTGTCGCTGGTTATCAACCACATGTGCGGGATAGCCCCTCTCTATGAATTTTTTGGCCATATAGTCTAAGCCCGTGATCACCTTATCCTCCTGTGAGACTATTCTTTTTACCCTTAGTAGTTGGCTATATGGTAACCCATTTTTTAAATGTGTCGGATGGAAGCTGGAATAAGTCAGTAGATTATTGCGGTCAGTGGGTTTTATATATAAGTCACTCTGCAGGCAGTTGCGTGCCCTCTGGACCTGGACATCTAAGAAGGGAACAGTCGTAATGTCACAATACATGGTGAATTTAATGTTAGCATCAAGTGTGTTTAATGAATCAAAAAATTCCTGCAAGAGGGCCCTCGTGCCGCTCCAACATATGAATACGTCGTCTATATATCTTTTCCAGACTAGACATTTAGAGAATAAAGGATGCGGATAGATACAAGTTTCCTCCATACGATTCATGTAAATATTAGCATATGTTGGAGCGACATTCGAGCCCATGGCCGTCCCTTTAATCTGCTTGTAATACTTGTCACCAAATAGAAAGTAGTTCTCTGTTAAAATGAAGGTCAGTAGTTCCCTGATATATTGTCTTGTCTCCCCTTGTTGGGTCAGTCGTGGGTCTTTGTTTAGTGTCCAGTCTACTGCCTCAATCCCTCTTTCATGATCGATGGATGTATATAAAGATTGAACATCCATGGTCACTAACCAGAAGTCACCTGGTGGAATCTTTATATCTGCCAAGAGTGTAAGGAACGTGGTTGTGTCCTTGAGGTATGATTTCTGTGATGGGACATATTTAATGAGAAATTCATCCAGTATCTCTGCTGGGTGTTGAAATATGGACCCAGTACCGCTAACAATTGGTCTGCCTGGTGGGAAGAGAGGATTTTTGTGAATTTTGGGCAAGGTATAGAATACTGGAATTCGTGGATATTTCTCATTCATGTATTTGTATTCTCCCTGTGAAATGAGGTGAACAGGTCGGTCATGGCTTGTGGTTTATCAGTATATGAGGAATTATGGGTTTTCCAATTCAAGAGATCGGTAGTTGTGAATGGGACATATACGACCCGGGAGTCAAACGAAGTGGCATCTGATAATTTTTAGGTTTTTGGGTACTGGTCAGTTGTCGGGTTAGTACAGGGCTTCGTTGAGGGGCGTCGGTTAGGGGTTCCGGTCGAGGGGTAGTAAGGCATGGGGATGTGGAAGCTTTATTGTGGGGAAGGTCGGTGAATAGAATATTCCGAGCCGGGCTAGAGGAAGCCTGACCGGAAGCTTGAAATGGCGCCAAATCAGGATATGTGGGTTTAACGGGGGTTGGTACCGGAAGGGGGGGTTTAGTAATAAGGGGGATGGACTCTGAGCTAGAGGAGGAAGCGGATGGGGACAACGGGGGAAGGGGTGTAGAACTTCCTGTATCACTTCCCCTTAAGGAAAAGTAAGGGGGAGGCATAGGGATCTCGGACTCAGGGGGCGTGTCCAGAATGGGCGTAACCATGGCCCTAGTGGACAAACGAGTCCTGGCCACCATGAGGCGACATTGCTCCTCGTGGCATATTCGGATCCATCTTGGCGAGTCGTTTACGGCCTGTCTCCAACAATCAATGTATGGAAACTGTCCGTAAAGTTCAGGCCTACCTGATACAGCCACGTGTACACGCTGTACCAGATTTGGATCTAAACTGCCACGTGGCGGCCATGCGGCAACCAAAGTAGGCCATTCCCTAGTACACAAAGTGATCAAACGTGCAGGAGACATTTTAACCCCAAAATCACATACTGTAAATCCCTTTTTAAAATTCTTTATCATACAACTTAAGGGATCCAAAATCGTCGACTCCGACGCGCCCATACTTATCAATGGAGCGTCGTTTCCAACGAAGACTACACACGCACTCTATTCACCGGTCACACCCGTTACCTCGGCAACAGCACCACGTGGTACAGTTACTAAGTGAAACGTACACAATAAAACACTCAGGGAATTCTCGTACACACACAGCTGTTACACCAGTCACTAAGTAATCGATATTATGCCCTTTGGCGAAACTATACCGTCACCCACGCTATAATTCCTATATATGAATTACCCGTCTATAACATACCCCAGTAACATCGTCTTTACAAACAGTAGTTACAGTACGGTTAGCATAGGTCAAGTACAATTTAAGGTCACAATACAATTATTAGTGGTTATGGTGTTAGACATGCAATAGACGACAATTATTAGTATTTATATACAGTGTCAGTAAATATACAGGGTTATGGTACCGTGCACTATAATACAGCTACACACTATTAACACTCTCGCTAGACGGCAGAGCTCACGCTATCTAACAAGATATACACGCTACTAAACAATCTTTAACACATATACAATCCCAACTAATGTATTGGCCAGTACCTTGATGGACTACCTAAAACTATCTACATCCGTTTTGGTTAGCCACACTGCCCAAGCACCACATATAGCGAACTAGAGGGCGGAATTTACAACAGAACCCTTTTAGTCTATCTACTCTATCAAAAGTCTAGTGGGTTCCAAATTTACACGCCTTCCCACTTAGCCAAGATAGGTTGAGAGCTAGCAGACTGAATTTACACAGACGCCACTTAGTCTCCCGGTCCCTCCGACCTAGCGAACAAATTGTACACCCTAGAACTCTAGTCTAGACAAGACACCGGTGTCCGGCTAGGGCTATTTACAAAGAACCCCGCCTGACTCCAAACCAAATTAAACGGTCTTACTAAAGAGCGTTCAATTGAGCGGTGCACCTTCGCTCCTTCCCTCCGACAGAGGGGGCAGATTCCGTACACAAATAACCCCTTATGGGCCTACCGCACAATCGGTATACCCCTAGTGGGTCCGCCGTCTAAAACAGCGGTCGTCTTACCTCCTCGTTCCTGAACCTGAGTTCACACTCATCGACGGGGACACCCCAGCACTTACTACGTAGAGACCGATGATCTCCTGGACAACAGACCAGTGGCGCCGAGACGAAGGGAGGTCCACGCAGAAGTTCAGGGGTGCAGCCGTAGAGAACGTGGGCAAAGATATACCGTCTCACGCCTCTGCTTCTCAGCTACCGTTGAACGATGAGCTTCCCGGCCAATGCACCAAATGATACCGGAGAAACTGACGGAAGCCAAGCACAGAGAGATGGACACAGGTTTCTTCAGGAAGGAAGAGATTCTTTATTCGGTTCACCGATCGGGACTCAGAGGGACTAATGTCACCAAAATACAACAAGTTCTGAGCTCCGGACAATAGTGCAGGCTCCTTATATAGGCACATAACTCTTCCCATATTAAGCTCCACCCGCACATTCTCTTAACCAATCAAAACAAATAAGAATTAACTTCCTGCTTGACCGCATGGCTTGTCCAGCACAATGGAGGAGGGGAATACTACATCCGGTATTCTTGCACATGCTCCGTACACTACTGATCGTATCTTTGCCACGTGCAACCAACCGACCGATACGTCAGCATATGCACGTACGCATGCCACGTGGTAATCTCGGCCTACTAAATTTATTTTTACCGAGATTCCACCACAGTAACTTTGGCCACCCTGACCAGATGTTTTTGTGTACATTAGTCTTTCCGATTTTCCTATAAAAATCTTCTTACATACGACATTGATAATCAATTTGATTATTTCTAACCATATGGTGAGAATGGATTCTTTCAGTTTTTTGCAATAGGTAATTTAGTAGCCATAAAAATATGAATTAATAATATTTTATAATTTTGTCTGCCTAATAAAAGATCAATATGGAATATAAAGGTGAGTGCACAGCTTTGAGTTCTCAAACTCAGGGGCTTCTTTTATTTTATTATTTTTAATTAAGTGGTTAATCCTAATATAATTATACAATTCACCTTCATGTAATCCAAATTGAAATTGTAATTCACTAAAGGGTTTTAAATTCCCTTGTGGAGCGATTTGAGATATTTTATGGATATTACCCTTCATCCAATTTGTTAAATACATGTTCTAAGTATAATATTGAAGTACCTCTATTGGAGAGGGGAGGGGTAGTATGTTTGAGATCCCCAGTTTATTTTAAAAAAATGTTGATAGATTTGATTATATTTTCATCTATAATATTAGAAGTTGTAATCCTCTTATATTGTTCATCACCTATCCAGATTAAATCATATATATATATACTTTTCTAAAGTGAGAACTCTTCCATTATTTCTCAACTCAGGTTGTCATGTATATTATTGTTCGATTTTAAACAATGATAGACATAGGCGTGCGCAGCCTATTGCATTAGGGTGTGCACCCTAAAGCACAAGCACATGCCGCGTATATATATGTATGTATGCATGTATATATATGTGTGTATATATATATATATACACATATATACACACACACACACATACACTGCTGTGTGTGTGTGTGTGCTGTTAGTGTGATGTGTGTGTGAGGGTGCTGGTAGTGTACTATGTGGGTGAGGGCGTTTGTGTGTGCGCGCTTGTGAGGGTGCTGTTAATGTACTGTGTGTGAGGGTGCTGTTTGTGTGTGTGTGTGTGTGTGTGTGCACTTGTGAGGGTGAAGTTAATGTACTGTGTGTGAGGGTACTGGTAGTGTGCTGTGTGTGTTTGTTAGGGTCCTGTTTGTTTTTGTGAGGGTACTGTTTGTGTGCTGTGTGTTAGGGTGCTGTTTGTGTAATGTGTGTAAGGGTGCTGTGTGTTTTTGTGAGGGTGCTGTATGTGTGGGTTCTGTATGTGTGTAGTTGCTGTGTATGTGTGTGGGTGCTGTATGTCTGTAGGTGCTGTATGTCTGTGGGTGCTGTGTATGTCTGTATGTGTGTATGTGCTGTGTATGTCTGTGGGTGCTGTATGTGTGTTGGTGCTGTGTATGTGTGTGGGTGCTGTGTATGTGTGTAGGTGCTGTGTATGTGTGGGTACTGTATGTGTGTAGGTGCTGTGTATGTCTGTGGGTGCTGTATGTGTGTGGGTGCTGTATGTGTGTAGGTGCTGTGTATGTGTGTAGGTGCTGTGTATGTCTGTGGGTGCTGTATGTGTGTAGGTACTGTGTATGTGTGTATGTGCTGTGTATGTCTGTGGGTGCTGTATGTATGTGGGTGCTGTGTATGTCTGTGGGTGCTGTATGTGTGTAGATGCTGTGTATGTCTGTGGGTGCTGTATGTGTGTGGGTGCTTTATGTGTGTTGGTGCTGTATGTGTGTGGGTGCTGTGTATGTCTGTGGGTGCTGTATGTGTGTAGGTGCTGTGTATGTCTATGGGTGCTGGATGTGTGTGGGTGCTGTGTATGTGTGTGGGTGCTGTATGTCTGTGGGTGTGGTATGTCTGTGGGTGTGGTATGTCTGTGGGTGCTGTATGTCTGTGGCTGCTGTATGTGTGTAGGTGCTGTGTATGTCTGTGGGTGCTGTATGTGTGTGGGTGCTGTATGTGTGTGGGTTCTGTGTATGTCTGTGGGTGCTGCATGTGTGTGGGTGCTGCGTATGTCTGTGGGTGCTGTGTATGTCTGTGGGTGCTGTGTATGTCTGTGGGTGCTGTATGTGTGTGGGTGCTGTATGTCTGTGGGTGCTGTATGTGTGTGGGTGCTGTGTATGTCTGTGGGTGCTGTATGTCTGTGGGTGCTGTATGCCTGTAGGTGCTGTATGTGTGTGGGTGCTGTATGTCTGTGGGTGCTGTATGTGTGTGTGCTGTGTGTGGATGCTGTGGATGTCTGTGGGTGCTGTATGTCTGTAGGTGTGTTGGTGCTGTGTATATGTGTGTGTGGGTGATTGTGGGAGGTGGAGGTGGGGGTACATTACTCAATATCCCCCCTCCCTTCTTACTTTATGTGGGGAGGGGGGATTCTTGTTCCTTGCTACATTCCCTGGTGGTCCAGTGGAGGTGGGGGCAGATCAGTTAATATCCCCCCTCCCTTGTTACCTTATGCCTGGGTGGTCCAGTGGTGAGTGAACTCTACCCTGCGGGGCTAGAGTTCACTCTCGCGAGATCTGAGCGTTGCCGCGGCAACGCTCAGATCTCGCGAGAGGAACCCGGCGGAGCTGCTGGCAAGAGCTCCGCCGGTCCTCTCCTGCCTCCTCACTGCCTGGGGGTCGGTGGGGAGGGAGGCTGAGAGCAGAGCCGGCGTTTGGATAGCACTGGCTCTGCATGAGCCGACAGGGGGGATCCTGAGATCTCCCCTGCCGGTCTCACTCCATAGGCGTGCCGCGGGGATTAGGGTGTGCCCAGGCACACCCGGCACACCCCGTGCGCACGCCTATGATGATAAAACATAATTATGTCATGTAAAAATGTATTCCAAGATTAGCTGTTTTCTTAGTTAAAACTTTGTATGTGATTCTGGGAATTTTCTCTCTCCACACAAAATTCAAAAATGCTTTTTTAAATTGAGAAAGAATAGAAAAGGGTACTCTGAGCGGTATTGATTGAAATAGGTACACTAGTTTTAGTAGATAGCAGATATTGTATTTAATCTTCCTATCGATGCAATCTCCAATCCCATCCATTTTTGAAAATTATCTTTTAATAATGCAAGTAATATGTTGTAATTTACTTCTATTTCTTTACTTAAATTTGAGCAGATACTAATTCCTAAATATTCTATTTGCTGCGTGTCCCAATCCCAGTTGTATCTCTTTCATAAATTATCCAGACTATCTGGGGGGAATGTTAAAATATAAAGTTTGAGTTTTGTTTACATTCAGCTTATACCCAGAGAATTTGCAGTATTCAAAGATCAAATCTAGAATGTGAGGGATGGAGATTAATGGGTTAGTCAGAGTAAGCAGAATGTCATCTGCATAGAGCATTATCTTGTGTTGTTCGGTTAGAAAGTTTACGCCGCGGATATATTTAAATTTTATCTTATTGAGGCCGCCAATGGTTCTATACTTAGAATGTACAAAAGTGGGGCCAAAGGGCAACCCTGCCTGGTGTGAATCTATGCCTGTGCCTATTACTCTAGCTTTGGGTGACGTATATAGTGCCATTGTACTATCCTTAAGAAATCCGCATAGTCCAAAGCTTTCCAATACCAAGTCCAGGAATCTCTATTTTACCCTGTTGAATGCTTTTTCTGCATCTGAAGATAAAAATATTGATTTGTCCTTCTGTTGATTTTAATGATTCACAATATTTAGAATCGTATGAGTGTTATCTGTTATATCCCTCTGTGGCACAAACCCGGTTTGATCTTTATGTATCAGATCCGGAATGATTGTCTTCAATCTGTCTGCTATTATATTAGAAAATATCTTTATATCTGTGTTTATCAGAGAAATAGGAGGGTAATTCGACCGGGTGCTTGAATTCTTGCGGGCTTGAGAATTGGAAGAACATTGGCTTGAAGTAGCTCCTGGGGAATTGTTCGTTTCAAAGTAAACTCATTAAACGTCTGGTATAACAAAGGAGAGACTACACTCTTAAAACTTTTATAAAAAACTGAGGAGAATCCATCAGCACCTGGAGCCTTATTTTTCAACCATTGTATATTGTTTTCAATTTTATTAATGCTGAAAGGTTTATTTAACTGTTCCAATTTAGAAGGATGGATTTTTGGGAGATTACAATTGATTAAGAAGTTTTTAATGACACTATCATGTTTTTTTTTAATCTGTATTATTATTAAGATTATATAAATAATGATACAATTTGCTAAATGCATCCCCAATCTGCTTAAGAGAAAGAAAGGTTTTATTTCCTGAGACAATTTTATTAATCTTATCCATTTTTTTTCTCAGATTTATTACTATTTAAATACCAGTTTTGTTTTAAGAAGATCAAGCTTCTTTCAATTTTATCCTGCACTTTTATTTTTTATCGAATATTGAATATTTTGAATCAGTTTTAATGTATTTATATTTGGATTAATTTTATTTTTTCTTTCAAGTTTAGTCAATGCAATATATAAACTTGCCAGTGATTCTCCTCATTTTTGTTTTTAAAATGTGAACCTATTTTAATAAACAGACCACGCATATAGCATGTAAAGGAACACCAGATTGAATTGAATGCCGTCTCTACATTTTCATTAATATCAATGAAGTCTTTAGCCTGTTTTAACAGTTTTTCTGTCTAAGCCCCTTGAGAACACAGTGATTTGTTTAAATGCCAATTCTTCCTAGAATTATATTCTGTATTATTATTATTATTATTATTATTATTTTTATTCTTTATTTTTATTATGCTTTGAATGGCATAACATACAAGCTCTTGGTGCCCCAACAGCATTCCTCGAGCACATTTTCAAGCGTAACAATTGAAGCAGTAGGATTGTCGGCACATTTTTTATACGATAAAATAATGTAGATTATGTCAGGTTGTTAATTAAAGCGATACACAATAGCAAAAATCTTGAGTACAATGAGTGAATTGACATGACTGGTAACATTCTGGGTTGGTACGTCTTCGTATCAAATTAACAGGCTAGGAGGGTACATTTTTCATTATTTATATAGCAAGCTATACCAGATAGTTATGTTGTCAGAGTGTATTTATACAGTCAATGTCTAACAATGCTAGAATACTTTTGCTAGGGCATCTGTTATAAGAGGCAAGTGCTTATTTGCAAAGGCATAGTACTTATGCTAAACAGTGGGTCTAGGCGTATATTCTGAGGCTGTAAAAACAGAGGGGAAGAGTCTGCGCTTAATAACAGAGAAGAAAGCAGCAACCCTAGAAAGGGAATCCCTCAAGACCCTCGGTAAGATAGGAGAAAAAAAGAGGAGTTAAGGGCTGCGCTATTGTACAGAGAACAGTACCATAAAATAGAAACCAATTGGTTGAAGTATATAATCAGCAAGTTATAAAACCTGGGTATAATAGTCTCTTTTGCAATTATATAAAAATAATGAATAAAACAGAGTCCATACAGATGTTCAGTAAAGATCAAATGATACATTTTTTTTGAATAAAATCAATAAAAACAGTCTCACTGATATATGGATAGGGTATGTGTACAATCCTCAGGAGTTGATCCATCCGGGTTGTAGATAATCCGTATATGTGAAGATAAAAGAAAACACAGAAAACTGCCAATGGTGAAATATTGTAGCTCCAAGGGTAAAAATAAGTAAAAAGGAGGATTGAACACTCACATTTGATGAAGCTAGGGCCAGCTCTGGGGTGAAGGGCACTTAGTGGTATAATTCTCACTAAAGGATGTACTGGAAGGGTAGGTCCGTCCGTCCGGCTTAGGTTCCGTCGTATTCCACAAGGTATAAGAAACAGCAAATAGTGCTCTCAGTAAGAACAATAAAATAAATAAAATAAAATAAAATATACTCACAAGAGTAGAGCAGAAAATACTGCTCTATTGCCACAGCGCTAATTGCAAAGTCACGTGATCAGGGCTAGGGAATAGCGGTACGCATGTGCGAGCGAATGGTGGGTGGGTCGCTCGGACGCGTAATGCGACCCCTAGCACCACGTGACCGGTATGTAGGAGCAATGCTCCTTGGGAGATGTAGTCATGCCGGTCACTGTGTGCATGGGGAAAGTGGCGAGCGAGCTGACTTACAAATATTTTTTATGGCAGTGTAGAGTCAGTGGTCTTGCATACAATACATGTTTTGCATTTATAAAACCCTTTAGATTGGGAAAAAAAGATAGTGGGTTTTTAGGTGGGTTTATTTTAGTAAAATTCGTAGTTAAAATCGATTTAAAATTGGGGGCTCCTCTAAAAATTATATTTGGCTTTTCTGGAATGATTTTGCTAAGTTTGTCATCTTGTTCTAAAATATGCCAATGTTTTTTGGATGATCTTTTTTTTATTTCTCTACTTTTATTGTTATAGTTGAAAGTAATAAAGGGTTTTATAAATGCAAAACATGTATTGTATGCAAGACCACTGACTCTACACTGCCATCTAAAATGACAGAATTCATCTCGAACAAGACCAAAACTACTTACAAAGTAAAAGAATTTATAAGCTGCAATACCAAAAATGTGATTTATTTACTGGAATGCCCATGTGGCTTCCAATATGTTGTAATGATCACAAGATGTTTAAAAACTAGACTAAGCAAACACTGTAGGAATATTAAAAATGGATACTTAAACCAGTCTGTATCAAAACACTTTTTAATTCACAATAAAGATCCAAAAATGCTTAAATGTATGGGGATAAAAATGTGTACCCTACCCTGGAGATATTTTAGGAAAAATAGAAATGGAATGGGTTACGGACTCTTGCACCTCAAGGTCTAAATGCAGATTTAGATTTACATATTTTTTTATAAAAGAATACTATCTGCTTTTATTCTGCTATTTTATTTTAATTCATTTTATTTTATTTATGCTTCCAAATATCATATTATATATGTCACCTTTTATCAGTATCTAATTATCTTACTGTTTATTTTTATGTATATTCATGTCTATTTTTATTTACCGTATATACTCGAGTATAAGCCGACCCGAATATAAGCCGAGGCCCCTAATTTTACCCCAAAAAACTGGGAAAACTTATTGACTCGAGTATAAGACTAGGGTGGGAAATGAAGCAGCTACTGGTAAATTTCTAAATAAAATTAGATCCTAGAAAAAATATATTAATTGAATATTTATTTACAGTGTGTGTATAATGAATGCAGTGTGTGTATAATGAATGCAGTGGGTGTATAATGAATGCAGTGGGTGTATATGAATGCAGCGTGTGTATATGAGTGCAGCGTGTGTATGAGTGCAGCGTGTGTATGAGTGCAGCGTGTGTATGTGTGTGTGTGTGTGTGCAGTGTGTGTGTATAAGTGCAGTGTGTGTGTATGAATGCAGTGTGTGTATGAATGCAGTGTGTGTATGAATGCAGTGTGTGTGTGTATGAGTGCAGTGTGTGTATGAGTGCAGTGTATGTGTGCAGTGTGTGTGTATGAGTGCAGTGTGTGTGTATGAGTGCAGTGTGTGTGTGTGTATGAGTGCAGTGTGTGTGTGTATGTGTGCAGTGTGTGTATGTGTGCAGTGTGTGTATGTGTGCAGTGTGTGTGTATGTGTATGTGTGCAGTGTGTGTGTATGAGTGCAGTGTGTGTGTGTATGAGTGCAGTGTGTGTGTGTGTATGAGTGCAGTGTGTGTGTATGTGTGCAGTGTGTGTGTGTGTGTGTGCAGTGTGTGTGTGTGTGTGTGTTGCAGTGGTGGGGGGTGGGCAATTTTATTATTTTATTTACTGTATATACTCGAGTATAAGCCGACGCGAATATAAGCCGAGGCCCCTAATTTTACCCAAAAAAACTGGGAAAACTTATTGACTCGAGTATAAGACTAGGGTGGGAAATGCAGCAGCTGCTGGTAAATTTCTAAATAAAATTAGATCCTAAAAAAATTATATTAATTGAATATTTATTTACAGTATGTGTATATAATGAATGCAGTGTGTGTATGGGAATGCAGTGTGTGTATGAGTGCAGTGTGTGTGTATGTGTGTGTGTGTTATGCAGAGCCTTGGTGGGAGGTGGGCATTTTTATTTTTTAATTATTATTTTAATATTTTTTTTGTTTCATTACATTTTTTTTATTATTATTATTTTTATTTTATTATTTTTTTATTTTTATTTTTTTTATTATTATTAATATATATACATTTTTTCGTCCCCCCTCCCTGCTTGCTAGCTGGCCAGGGAGGGGGGCTCTCCTTCCCTGGTGGTCCAGTGGATGGGCACTGTGTAGGAGGGGGCTGTGGGGGCTGCAGAGAGATGTTACTTACCTTTCCTGCAGCTCCTGTCAGCTCTCTCCTCCTCCGCCGGTCCGTTCAGCACCTCGGTCAGCTCCCAGTGTAAATCTCGCGAGAGCCGCGGCTCTCGCGAGATTTACACTGTGAGCTGACAGAAGAGCTGAACGGACCGGCGGAGGAGGAGAGAGCTGACAGGAGCTGCAGGAAAGGTAAGTAACATCTCTCTGCAGCCCCCACAGCCCCAGTCTGTATTATGGCAATGCAAATTTCCATAATACAGACTATTGACTCGAGTATAAGCCGAGTTGGGGTTTTTCAGCACAAAAAATGTGCTGAAAAACTCGGCTTATACTCGAGTATATACGGTATTATTATTTTATATTATTATTTATATTTTTTTCATTATTATTTCTTCTTATTATTTTTTATTTTCGTCCCCCCTCCCTGCTTGATATATGGCAGGGAGGGGGGCTCCTTCCCTGGTGGTCCAGCATTGGCAGTTCAGTGGGGGGGGAGAGGGGGCTGGCAGAGATCTTACTTACCCGTCCTGCAGCTCCTGTCAGCTCTCTCCTCCTCTGCGCCGTCCGTTCAGCTCTTCTGTCAGCTCACACTGTAAGTCTCGCGAGAGCCGCGGCTCTCGCGAGATTTACACTGGGAGCTGACCGAGGTGCTGAACGGATGGCGCAGAGGAGGAGAGAGCTGACAGGAGCTGCAGGACGGGTAAGTAAGATCTCTGCCAGCCCCCTCTCCCTCAGTCTGTATTATGGCAATGCAAATTGCCACAATACAGACTATTGACTCGTGTATAAGCCGAGTTCCGTTTTTTCAGCACAAAAAATGTGCTGAAAAACTCTGCTTATACTCGAGTATATACGGTATATATTTCATATTATTTGCCTGCATTAGTACTCTTTGATTAACCTATTAGTGGTATTAATATTATCCTACTACTTTGTAGTCCCATTTATAAGGTTCCTTCTGTAGTTATTTGGTCCCTTTCCCCTCTCTTATTTTGTATCTGCACTAACTGGGAGTGATTAAATGAACAGCAAACGATATAAATTCACCTGTGTGCAGACAGCAAACACACTTAGTGGGTATTAGGTGAAACATACACACAAATTACCCTTAATTAGCTGTATTGTAGAAAAAGGATTCATCTTATATCCTCAAGGCAATAACAACAAAACACCAAAAATTGGCAATCTACAATACAGAAATAATAGAGAGGGACATAGCGCAATACTGTTGCAAAAAATAAAAATAAGAGATATAGATAATTGCACTCACAAAACCAATTTGATTGAAGGCATATCAAATATAATGATGTGGAAACTTCAGGACTTGTGGAACATCAGTATCATGCATAGGAGGAAAAAGAAAAATAATAGTGCAGAGTATCCAAGTAAAAAAGTTACACGCTTTATTCACAAATACACTTACAAAATAGAAGTGTCAAACAGGCACATCAAGCTCAGATGGAATAACGAATCCCAATGGAAGGATCCAGTGGAGCAGGAAAAACAGATGTACAAATAAAATAAAATAAAATAAAATCAACAATGAAATACTCTAAACACTGTAATGAACAAGCCCTACGCGTTTTGTTCAAAATTGAACTTCCTCAGGGGCATCAAGCATAATACCGTCCATATGCAGGCATAAAATTCTAGTCCAAAGTCTCCCTTTTTAAATCCGTCCGGTTTGGCGCGAAAACGCCAACTCAATTGCTTAATTCCGGGTTCGGACTCTAAACCACTTCCAAGAGAGAAAAGATAATATAAACCGTGGCGCTAAATAAAGCAGCTGGAACACACTTAGTGGGAATAATCACAAAAAATCCCACAGGAAAGTGAATGCAAACAATAGAAATAGTGTGCAGCGCAGGTATGTGATACCACAGAATAGAGTGTAATACATGCACTGTGGAGGTATATATACCCAGTAAAAGAAAACACACAAATACCCAAATGTATAAACAGAATCAGATATTAACCCCTTAAGGACACATGACATGTGTGACATGTCATGATTCCCTTTTATTCCAGAAGTTTGGTCCTTAAGGGGTTAACCAAGGATCAGATGCTGGAGGGTTCAATAATATGCCCCTTTTCTGGTTTTGTGAGTGCAATTATCTATATCTCTTATTTTTTGCAACAGTATTGCGCTATGTCCGTCTCTATTATTTCTGTATTGTAGATTGCCAATTTTTGGTGTTTTGTTATTACTAAGTGGGAGTGTCTGACTCAGCTCGCTCGCCACTTTCCCCATGCACACAGTAACCGGCATGGCATCATCTCCCAAGGAGCATTGCTCCTACATACCGGCCACGTGGTGCTAGGGGTTGCATTACGCGTCTGAGCGACCCACCATTCGCTCGCGCATGTGTACCGCTATTCCCTAGCCCTGGTCACGTGACTTTGCAATTATTATTCAATTTCGTTATTAAAGCTTCGTTTTGCACAAATATACATATTTTACGGTTAATATAAGCCATATCTATGTTACTATATAGTTTTAAATCATTTTTAACCACTGTGTACTCTTATAAATACTGTTTTATGCCAGGTATATTGTTCTATTACCATTTTTGATAAAGCCTTATAGGTGAAACGCGTAAATGGTTTTAAATTGTGTATTTTATAACAATAAAAGTTATTTTTGGTTACCTTTTTTATAGGACCAATCTTTTACTTATTTTATTGTATTTCACATACACTTTTACTATTATTATTCCTGGCATTTTTTTTTTTTTTTTTTATTCTTATTGTATCCCGTTTCAAGAAATCTGTAGGTGGGGATAATTCCACCAGTGCTGTGGCAATAGAGCAGTATTTTCTGCTCTACTCTTGCGAGTATATTTTATTTTATTTTATTTATTTTATTGTTCTTACTGAGAGCACTATTTGCTGTTTCTTATACCTTGTGGAATACGACGAAACCCAAACCGGTTGGACGGACCTACCCTTCCAGTACATCCTTTAGTGGGGATTATACCACTAAGAGCCCTTCACCCCAGAGCTGGCCCTAGCTCCATCAAATGTGAGTGTACGAGCCTCCTTTTTACTTATTTTTACCCTTGGAGCTACAATATTTTACCATTGGCAGTTTTCTGTGTTTTCTTTATCTTCACATATACGGATTATCTACAACCCGGACGGATCAACTCCTGAGGATTGTACACATACCCTATCCATATATCAGTGAGACTGTTTTTATTGATTTTATTCAACATTTTTTTATCATTTGATCTTTACTGAACATCTGGATGGGCTCTGTTTTATTTATTATTTTTATATAATTGCAAAATAGACTATTATACCCAGGTTTTATAACTTGCTGATTCTATACGTCAACCAATTGGTTTCTATTTTATGGTACTGTTCTCTGTACAATAGCGCAGCCCTTAACTCCTCTTTTTTCCTCGTATATTCTGAGGCTGCATCAGTACGTG
This sequence comes from Pelobates fuscus, assembly GCF_036172605.1. Lineage (NCBI taxonomy): Eukaryota > Metazoa > Chordata > Amphibia > Anura > Pelobatidae > Pelobates > Pelobates fuscus. Next base: position 75,788,961 of record NC_086322.1, on the reverse strand, counting down.
GGAAGATGCCTAGGGTTGCAGTGGGGCTGACTAACTGTTAATACACATTTAAGACAGTAAAGGGTTGCTGGCATACTGCATAGCACATAGGAGGCAACAGGGTGGTGATCACTGAGTTCTATATGCGCTGTTTGGCTCTTATTGTCCAGTCCAGCCGGCAGCCATCCACCCCAAGTAAGCAGTCCGGTGTGTGCTTTAGTCGATGCCCATTTCAGGTATGCTTTTGCTGCGGGCTTTTGGCTTCTCCAGGGTCGAGGTGTGGTAGGGGCAGCACTCACCCTCTTGTTGACTTCGGGCTGGGTCAAGGACTGGCGACTTCGGGCTCCAGGCCCTATGTCCCAGAAGGTCCAAGTCCTGTTTGCCATTGGGTGATGGAGGGTCCTGTTGCGTGTTCGTCGCTTGCGGCGGATTTTTTTTGCCCTTGTGGTGTTTGCTGCGGGGTATGCACACCTGTGATCCTTGGCTTGCATGGGCCGGTCCTGGACTTGGTGGTTTGCAGGGTAGGTATTGCGCCCATTTGATAACCTTCAGTGTTAGGGCTTGGGCCCCTCTGGGTTCCCCCTTGACTTGGTCGCTGTGTGGGTTGCGCTCGCTTCTCCAGCTGGGCCCAGAATCGGGCAAATAGCTTGTCAATGAGTTGGAGTGTTCGCTCCACTTGGCTCGTTGCTGTGTGCGAGGCGTGTGTGTCCGCCATCTTGGGCACCCCAGGGGATCTTGGCTGCTGATGGTCTGAGTCAGCCTGTTGTTCCATGCCGTAGGTGTCCACTGCCAGCATACTCTGCACTTGCTGGATAGGTCTGGGATGACCCCCACCGGTCCAAAGAGGGGGGGGGGACCTCTTAAGTCGAGTGTCACCTCCAGTTAGGGCTGTGGAAGAGCGGCCGTCTCTCCCTGGCCCAGTTACTGGTAGGCCGCAAAGCCTCGAGTTGGATTTGCCAGCGGAGGAAAGGCCCACGAGAGGTATCCCTGAGACCGCCGGCATGTCAGGAACAAGCTGGGTAAGGTTTTGCAGCTCTGCAGGTTTTTATTTTGGTTTTGCCGTCGAGTTTGATGTGCCAGACACAGGAGCTCATGCAGCACACATCTGGTCTGCTCCGTAGTCAGGCTCCACCCCCCCTTCTGTATTATTTTTAACCTTTATGAATATAGGGGCATGGTCTGACCATGTAATTGAGCCAATCTTCGAGGAAAGCACCATTTCCAGGATCTGTGTTTTTGTAAGAAACAAATTGATCCTTGAGTATGAGTTATGAACCTTCAAAAAGAAGGGATAATCTCTCTCATTTGGGTAATGAGTTCTCCATATATCGTAGAGGAAGTTTTTTGCTAGTAGATCTTGACATGATTATGCACTATTATTAACAAAAGACTCTCATTAAATTAGCAATATGGCCACCCTATCTTCAACCTAAAAAACATTTGAACTTCCTCCTAGAACACAATTTTGAATGGGAAAAAAAACCAGGATGTGATTTTATTTGTAGATAATGTGTTTTAAGCGGTAATGTGTTTAATTTGTTAGCTGCCATAACAAATTGTTAATCTGTACATTAACTGAAAAATACAGTGTACAGCTAACATTACCATTCTGTAATGAAAATAGTTCCAGTCAACTAGCCGCTATTAGTGACAAAGATCAAGCAATAGATTGCTTATCGCTCTAGGTATAAAAAAAGGTTAACATATGTCTTCTTTCTTCTATGCTTATTTCTTTAGTTTAAATATTATTTGCATCATATTTTCAAGTTTTTGAAATCTCACTCCTTTCTGAGTCATAAAAAATTTAAAGTTCTGACCAACTTAAAGAGGATGTTGCTTAATACATTTGCTTTTAGTTGTAATTTGTTGTGTAATTTGTCATTTTGATGTTCCCATTAATTAAAGAATATTTCAGACTGATTTATATGAGTATCTTGTTTTTGTTCAGTGCAGCTGGAGCATATTTCTTAAAGTGCCTATTCAAAAGATCCACTTGGCTACAACGAATTACGTAAAACAGATACAAACAGAACAATCAACAAGAGAAGATTAAAGTAACAAATCCTGTGTAGGGCTGAAAATAAAACATTTAAAAAAATACAAAATAAATATCAGTTACTGCATGCGCTAACACTATTTGAGCTTGCACCCCATTAATGAGACATATGTACAAAGAATATATTAAACTGTTATTACATTTTTATTATTGTCCTCTTCATTTCATTAATTATTGAGTCATTTAATTACCCCTAATTTCTAAGGAGATATATCCAATCCATTAATAAAACCCTGTACACTTTCTTCTGCCTTGTTGGACTCTGCCATTAGATAAAAAATAAAACTATTTGAACAGTATAGTGTGGTCTCTAACTACAAACTAAATATAAATAAAACAATGCCCTTGGCAGTCAACATAAAAGACCGTTCGTTACAATATTTAAGACAGACATATGCATTCAACTGGTCAATTAAAGAGTTCTCATATCTGGGTATTTTGTTAACAGCCGATCCGGCCCGCATTATGAAATACATTTTTTTAAACCAGTTGAAAGATACAAATAGACTATTAAAGGACTGGAGGTCATATGAGATATCATGGTGGGGTAGGATCAATACCATTAAAGCGTACATTATTCCAAAATGGATATACCTGTTTCACATGATCCCCCTTAAGTTATCTGTTCATTGGCTTAATATGATACAAAGTAGCTTTGCAAATTTTATCTGGAGAGGTAAGAAACCCAGAATTAAATCCGCTACGCTAGCAAAAAAAGTCCACCGTGGGGGATGGGATATCCTTTGATAATCCAAACTTACCAAGCAATTATGCTGACTCATGCTTCTAATCTCCAAACCGTGGATATTAACGGCCAGGCGTGGTATAAGCTTGAAGCAAATAGAGCAGGGACAGATAATCTAGAAGCATTATTATGGAGTAACATTGGTAATAAGACAGGCTATATGAACTCTGGATCCTTGATTCTCTCTCCGGTATAAAATTGGTCTCATTGGTATAAAAACAAAAATATTCGAATTAGAGATCTTTATGTAGACGATCATTTAAAAGACTATTCTGATTTAACAGAGATGTTATCCTTGCCTTCGAGAGAATTATTTAATTATTTTCGTATTAAAAGTTTTCTAAAAGAGTATATCCTAATTACTAAAGGAGAAATGGGTAATCTGACTAAAAAAGTACTTTTTATTGAGTCCTCCAAAAATAAATATTCTCCAACAATGGAATTATTAAATTGTATAGATGGATTAGATATTCCTATAGCTTTTAAAAAATGGGAAAGAGACTTAGGCATCGAGATTCAATATAACCAATGGTGTTTCGCTTACTTAAGAGTTATAAAATATATACACTGTTTAAATATATTAGAAAATTTCATCAAAGTAAGTTACAGATGGTACATGGTGCCAAGTAGACTCAATACAATTTCTCAGAGTAATCCCCACAATTGCTGGAGATGTTTTCACCTGGATGGCTCAATGATACACATATGGTGGAACTGTCCTAGAATTAGACCTTTTTGGGATCTCTCATTTAAACTAATTACTAATTAGTTTAAATGAGAGATCCCAAAAAGGTCTAATAAGGTAGGAGATATCTGCCTGACAAATAAACCTGAAATAGCATTACTACATCTGTATGGAACGAAATTAGACAAAAATTCAGAGATCCTGACAATTCATTGCCTTTTGGCAACCAAATTACTGATTGCTAAGGCTTGGAAACAAACAGTTATACCAAATGTGCACCAAATGTGAAAGCCCAATTAATTATACAATTAGAGATGGAAATGGGAGTGATCTTATCTAATCTGTACTCAAAAAGCACAACTAAAGATCTTTATTTGAGTCTTATTTCAGACATCAAACGGGCCTAAAAAAAAAAAGAAGAAAAAAAAAAAAAAAAGAAATAAGCTTCTTGAAAGGAGTTAATACGAGCGTAAAACCCATTATTATTATTCCAATATTGCCACAGTAAATAAGGATTAAAGAATTATTTTTCTTTTTGTATGAGATATCTGAGATAACCCAAATCATGTATGATTGTGTGGTAAATGATGTAAGAGTGAGTGATAGGACAATGTCGGATCTTACTATTTTTGTAGAATATTGCAATGTTGAATTTTTAAAGTTTTCCGTAGTTTATTGAAAAATTTGTTAAAATATCGTTGGAAACTTGTAATTTTACGCCAGACTCAGTCTAGTTTGGACTATTAATGTAATAATGAACTATGATAAAAAGGTTCTAATAGCTTACTGCTAAATTGTTAAACATCATTGTAAACTAGTGATTTGTATCCTGCATTGACTATTGTTTGTTTGTGATTGGCTCTAATCAAGAGCCAATATATATGTATATATGTATTTAAAATTTATAGATTTTTCAATAAAAATTACTTAAAAAAAAAAAAATAGAACTATTTTCTACCTCTACCTACTTAACTCTAAATATTTAAAGGACTGGTAGCTTCTATAATTTCTTAAATTAAAATTAGTAAACTGGTGCTTATTGTATCAGGCAAATTAATAAGAAATTAGTAAATATCAATCTGAGGCACTTTTCCGTTTAAAAATGATAAGATAATATATATTTAATCTTTATCTGACCCATGCTGCTCTCCTCTAATTTTCCCCCGTATACAAGACTCAAGAAATGCAATATTTTAAAATAGTGAGTTTGCCCACAAAACTGGTAAAAACTCTCAAATTAAAGAGCAAAATGGTAATAGAACTTATATGTAAAATGTCACTCTGTAGAATTTTCATACAGGTAAGAGTATAGTCCGGGTGTATATGAAGCACTCTCTTAATGATTCCAAGGTAATATTGTGCACACAATAAATGCAGTAGCCCCATACCGAGTCCTCCAGCACTCCTGGAGTTAATAATTGGGATATCCATGTCCCCCTGTGTTGAACCATCCTTACTTTTATATTCAAGGAGATCATCCCTTTCCATCCTTGTGACTTCATTCAAGGCCTTTTCCACATCATCTTCATCATAATTTTTATTTAAATATCTTCCTTTTAAAAAATTTGTCTTGATGTACAAGATCGTCAACTTTTGAGGCTATGTGTTTTAAAAGTTGTAAAAGTCATTTATGCCATATTTATCCATAAGGGTTATTCTATCTTATGTTATATATTGTAATACCCATATGTTTATTTTCATGTTGAAAAAGTATATTCCTTTTAAAAAAACAATTTGCCAGATACTGTTACTAAAATGTTGGAAAAATCCTCATAGATACAAAGATACTAACTAAACAAATTGTGGATTATCCACAGCTGTAACGCTGCAAATTGCTTATCATCTCAGAAGTATTTAACAGAGATTGCCACTCGGCACCAACAGAATTTGAGAAAGCCCACCCAGTTCGAAACGTGTAAGTCACGTGGTGCCGATAATTCGTACCTAGCATTCAGGGGAGAGGAAGATCGGGCAGTAACATTGGTGGACAGTGGACCTGTCCGCAATCACTTAAACTACCCTACGAACTGTGAGCCAGTTAAACAGATTTTATTGTTTATATTATTTTATTTTACTGTATTTTACTTTGACTTTTTTGGACACTAATAAAGTGTAGTGTACCACTGGAGATCAACTCTTGGTCTATTTTGTGAGATATACTGTGGGACCAGTTCAAGTACCTTCACCAGGTGAGCAGGATACATAGGGGGAGTGCGGTTGACCCCTAAATATACAGTGTTACACTATTGGAGTGTATGTGTGCTTTGTTTCCTAAATATCAACTGGGACCAGATACAGATCAAGTGCAAGTGCACTGCAATAAGGCGAGAGCTCCACATAGGGTGTATATGGTGGAGGTTTCTCAGCCAACGTTATTATACCATTTTAGGCTCTTATTCCCATAGATTGCTATTTCAATTGTAACTCCAGGAGTGCTGGAATACTCAGAAGGGGCTATTGTATTTTGGTGTTGACTATATAACCTTGGAATCATTAACAGAGTGCTTCATATACATCAGGACGATACTCTTACCTGTATGAAAATTCTGCAGAGTGACTTTTTTTTACATCAAGGTGAAGATTAATTGCATAAAGGACAGCATACATGGCAGTGTCCAGACCACAGTCATGTAAGTGATAAATTATACAAAATAATAAAAATTCCCATACACCTAGTCAAACCAAATGGGGGGTGGAGGGTGATGGGTGAGGGGAAGGAGACTAGATCAGTTGCCCTCATAGTTTGAGATTTTTTTTTTCCAGTTCTGTTGTTTGAGGATTTTTTATTTTATTTTATTTTGATCACATGAATCAATAGCCATGTCTATAAATGAAAGTACCTTACAAGCTTTTGCAATGGCAGATTGGCATTGCACTTATTTGCCTAATTTGATATATGTGGTTGTTTCCAAGTCCTTTTCATTTAATGATGACCCCAATCCCATTGAATGTGTAAGTGGCTTGTGGGATCCTTAATTCCAAAATGCATTTATCTGTATTGAATCTCACCTGCCAGTGGTTTTGTGTTCAATTTATATTATTTAGCAAATTATATCATAATCCATTCCAGATATTGCAAACATTGAGCAAACAGTCCAAATGAAGAGGAGACAGAGAAACAATGTTTAATGTGATACTGCAGGCAGTATAACCTTTTTTTCCGTAGTGAGTTGGTTAGTGCCGGGAGTTCCCTGGTACTGTCCCTCTATTCAGAGCAAAACCATTTTCGAGCAGTGAACAATGAATATGTGGAGGTTTGGCAAAGGCAGAGAAAACATACTTCCTTGTAGTCATACTGATTCATATCTACAACAGCAAAGTGATAGGCTGAATGCGGTCATCTGATAGTTTCAGCCAATCACAGACACCTCGACAGCTCAAGCAGTACATAGGGGATAGGCAACTGAGAACTCTAGTTTAGTATTAAAACATTAATACTGGTTTATTGCTGAATAGAGGGACTGCACCAGGGAACTCCAGACACTAGAACCATTTCAATGAGATGAAGCAGTTAATGTGCCTACAGAGTCATTTTAATGTTACTTCTCCTATGTAAGGTTTCCCTATGCAGGTGCAAAGGACTGAACTTGGAACAATTGTTGACAGGGGGTTAAGTGGAAGCAACCAGTGGAAGGATACAACTTGTGGATTTCTATACCAAATTTTGTTTTCACACCTCCCAAATACATATTTGTCATATAGTAGGATAAGTAACCATGGTTTTAAAAACCCTGGTAGTAACAGTTGCCAATTCAAACTTCGATAAAATGCCTGGAAACTCCATGAAGATAAAGTGCTAGAAAATAAATTTTGTCCATACAGTACAGTGAAATTTGCACAAAATACATGCAATGTATAGTTACATAGTTACATAGCTGAAAAGAGACTTGCGTCCATCAAGTTCAGCCTTCCTCACATATGCTTTTGCTGTTGATCCAAAAGAAGGCAAAAAACCCAGTCTGAAGCGCTTCCAATTTTGCAACAAACTAGGAAAAAATTCCTTCTTGACCCCAAAATAGCAGTCAGATGTCTCCTTGGATCAAGCAGCTATTAGCCCACTAATTAGAAATTGTATCCCTGTATGTTATATTTTTGCAAGTATTTATCCAATTGCAATTTAAACATCTGTATAGACTCTGACAAAACCCACCTCTTCCGGCAATGAATTCCATATCCTTATTGCTCTTACTGTAAAAAAAACCTTTTCTTTGCCTTAGATGAAATATCCTTTCTTCAAGCCTAAATGTGTGACCTTGTGTCCTATGTATAGCCCTGTTTCCGAATAGATTTCCAGATAATGGTTTGTACTGGCCCCGAATATATTTGTATAATGTTATCATATCCCCTCTAAGGCGCAGTTTTTTCCAAACTGAAGAGATTTAAATTTTTTAACCTTTCTTCATAACTAAAATGCTCCATTCCTTTTATCAATTTTGTAGCTCGTCTCTGCACTTTTTCTAGTGCCATGATATCCTTCTTTAGAACAAGTGCCCAAAATTGCACAGCATACTCAAGGTGTGGTCTTACCAGCGATTTATAAAGAGGCAAAATTATATTTTCATCTCGAGAATTTATGCCCCTATTTATACATGACAAAACCTTACTGGCCTTAGCAACGGCAGATTGACATTGCATATTGCTACCTAATTTGTTGTCTATAACAATTCCCAAATCCTTCTCGTGTGTGGTTATCCCTAGTTCACTACCATTTAGAGTGTAAATTGCTTGTGCATTCTTAACCCCGAAGTGCATAACTTTGCCTTTTTCTACGTTAAATTTCATCTGCCATTTTAGTGCCCAGTCCCCCAATCTATCCAAATCCCTCTGCAGCAAGGCAATATCCTGCTCACATTTTATTACTTTACAAAGTTTTGTGTCATCTGCAAACACTGATACATGGCTTTCAATGCCCATTTCAAGATCATTTATAAATATGTTAAATAGAAGCGGTCCCAAAACAGAACCCTGAGGGACACCACTTACCACTTTTGTCCAGCTTGAAAATTTACCATTTATGACAACTCGCTGTACTCTATCCTTAAGCCAATGTACACTTTGAAATAATCAATTTTTATTACTAATGTATGGTGAAAAGTATATGCTCACCTGTCAATGAAAATTTCGTAAGAGGGCCCTGGTCTAACACTTATCCTCACTTGCTTAGAGTTTAAAGTCAAAATTTGGAGATAGACATGGGTAGATACAATCCACTTAATATGTAAAGTAAACAAGCAGTGACAAAATTAATCATTGACTGCAAAGAAAGAAAAATAAATCCTTTAAAATTAGATAAAATTCTATACAGCTTTGTAGAAGGGTGGTGGATTTATATATACCATTGAGTGTACTCGATCATTTTAATGGCCCAGTGGAAAGCATGGACTAGTAAATATTTTACAACATTTGTGTTTTTTATGAGCTAAATGTGTAATTAACCAGCAATGTTTTTTTTTGTTTTTTTTTTGCTTTTTAGTGACTGGGAATGTACTGGCCAATATCCAGTTAATTTATCAGCAAACCTTTTTTTTCATTGGATGATGGTTATATCTGACCAGATGATATGTATTTGTTGATGAGTAACATTAATTAAATTGATGTTGGCATTGAATTCTCATTTTAACACATCTGAATATATATTTTCTTACAAATACAGAGTTCCAGATAAGGCACTTCAAAATAAAAACATATTAATTTTTCATCTAAAGGACAGTTAATGGGGAATGACAAATTTAGAGATAATTTAAAGATTACTTAATTTATCTGTGTTTAAAGTCAGTTGATATTTTTTGTGTTTTTCGCTATACTCTAGTTTTTTGTTGTTGTTGTTGTGGATACCTTTAGTATGGGATGATTGTAGGCACCTTTCTTAATGGTATACAGTCACATTCTTTGGCATCCTTCTTACGGCAAGCCTTACAACTTTTATATGTCAGTATTTGAATAATGGTTGACTTCACAGTAACAATTTTTTTTCTCATAATTTCTCATCTTTTGTTCAATCTTGTGCTTGGAAAAGAGTTTGTATCATATAAAACTCAAACTATCCAACACAAACTCCATGTCTTTCCTCCCTCTAAAGCTACAACTGTGCTTGTTTGCCTTAAGGTCAACAGAGTTAAAATGACTTCTACCCTGAAGGCATTTTGCATTGGTGTGCTCTTTTTCCCTGATCTTTCTTTCAACTTTACATGAAATCTATCATTTTTCTTGTCATCTCTCTCATTCACCACTTTATCCCTCAAGATGCAACTAAAATGCTTGTCTATGCTCTTGTTGTATCCACCTTGATTATTGTAACCCTCTGCATGTCTGTGTCAGGAATAGCAATACCCCAATACTCAAACACAGAGTAAATCTCAAGGGGACATGTATTGGTTCTTAGAGTGGCCATGCTACTGCTTAAGACAGTTAGACATCTGCAAGCTGACAGAGAGTATACGTGAAACAGGCTGAGGTTTAGAGTAACAGAGAAGCACAAAATTAATAAGCCAAAAGTTATGATAACAGAGAACAGGAATGGTCAAACAAGTAAAGGTCAGAAATCAATGTTGTGACAGTAGTCAAAATCACTGGGGGCGAAACACAAACACTTTATGTAGGTCCCCAGATTGATCTTGTGTTTTGGTCACCCTATGCCCTGTATAGGTGCAGGTTGTGTATAATGTATTTGTTATTTGTTAGTTATTTTCTTTCCCCTTCTCCTATGTTATGCTTAACCTTCCTCTTGTATAATCCACTTATTGTATTGTATATATGCAGAAACGTTCAAGTGGCATGATGGAAAGTGTAAATTAAACTGTCAAGACTTGCTTTGAATAGCACATGCAAAGATAGTGATTTGAAGAAGATGGCATGGCACTGAAATATTTATCCTGTACATGGTCAATTTTATTTTCTTGGGTTATCAAAACAGGCAAGACTATGCAATCAATCCACTTCTTTACTTCAAATAGTTTTTGTTTCATGAATATAATGAATAAACATAAGTGGGTTTTTAGCGTGCCTGAAAACATTGAATGGCTGATTTGTACATGGTATATTGTACTTTTTAATTACAAGCTTATTTTTTTCAGCAATTATTCAACTAAGAAAATCTTTATGTATTATGATTATTGGCATCATTCTAACTATTTGTATGTTTGATAACAGCTTCCAGCATTTTCTGTTTTAGCTCATATAATCTGTATTCTTCCATAGTTTATAGTGTTCATAGAGGTAGCTGTGTATAAAATCTAAAAATATTGATCACTATAGCTAAGAAGTGTAAGTGCTAGGTTGGAACAAATCCAGAGGAGTGATGCAAAAGCTTTTATTTATAGCATACGTTCTCAGAATGTCTCTGTTTTTATTTCCATGGAATGCACAAACGTACTTTACTAATCATTCACATAAACATGGCTGAAACCTGGGAAGCTATGTGCAAAAATCAAGTAACTGTTGATCGTGCATTAAGACAGATGTTCTATGCAAGGGGTAATCAACCTTTTAGTAGTACGGTGCCAAAAAAAAATCTTGAATTCTCTTGGCATGCCGGTTCTATTTTTTTTTTTTTTTTTAATTGAGATATGTATGTTGCCTTATTCTGCTTGTGTTATGTATGGGTGCTGCAGTTGCTTTGTAGCTTTGTATTTGGGCATATGTGGGCTGTTATGTTGTTGTCATGATCTTGAGCAGGTCAGATAAGAGACTTATGCCAGGGTTGACTTAAGGTACTTTATTAGTGATATTAGACATATTATGAAAGTTGAGGTAAAACAGAATTTAGGTAATATGCCACAAAACAGGATACTTGCCACAGAACAGGTTACTTGCAAATAATAAAGAATGTCTGTAATTTCCAGGTAGGGTTGTAACAAAGGCAGGCTGATAACAGTGGAAGGCTGGTAACATGGGGAGGCTGGTAACAGAGGCAGGCTGGTAACAGAGGCAGGCTGGTTTGAACTATAGGTAAGGGTGGAGCAGTTTATTGTTAGGAGCAGGTTCACAGGAGCCAGGATATGAAGTGATTCAGGTAAATCACCAACTTTAATGTAAAGGCCACTGGTATTCTCGGGTGTGGCCTTTTGTAGGTTCTGTAATTAGTCCTAGGCAGGTGAGGACAGAGGTGACTAGTGGTGGAGAGCTGGAACTTCTTTTAAAGGAACATAAATAAATGACGCTAAAACATAGTTGTCAGGATAGGATCCTGACAGTTGTATATATTCATGAGTAGTTTGTGGTGTTGTGTATGGATACCTATCAATGTGGACTGTGTATGGGCGCTGCTTTAGAATTGTGAGTGTGGATGACATGTCACATTGTGTATTTGGTGGTGCATATATGTGTGTGACTGCTTGTGTCATTGTATGTGAGAGGCTGATTGTGGGGTTGTGTGCATGTATGCGGACTGTCAGTGGTGTTGTGTTTGTGGGGACTGCGTGTGTGTTTGTGCTATTTGTATTTTTTGTATGAGGGGCAGGAGGCTTCTTCTGCAGCTCTCTGCATATTTAGCTGTGTAGGTGGCTTCCCTAGGGTGCAGCAGAGAACGGGCTAGTTTGGTACAGGTCATGGGTAGGAGTTATCATAGCTGCTGCAGGCTGCTCTACTGCAGTGCATATTCCGGGTTCACAAGAGTGGGGTGGGGGAGTGATCTAAGATCATTTCCTCTAAGTTCTACAATGTGAAAATTGAGGATTGTCCATCACCCCCAGCAATCTCAGCTCAGTTTGCACTAGCAGTTATCTAAAGTCCCACTGGTACCCCAGATAGGCCAGAGCCTGCTTGTCTCTGGCAGCCTTGTGTGCCATAGGTTGCTGACCCCTGTTCTATGCTATAGTAACCACCAAAATCAGATGTATTAATGTATCATTTATCATGATTGATGAAAAGGGCCAAATGTTCATAGTAAGTTGCACCTAGACACAAAACTTTAAGGAGCCATTTACTCCTTTATATTTATGCCCTATATATGTTTTTAAATACATTTATTTTGTGGAATTTTGTGTACCTGGAAAAAAAACTTGACAAAACTGAAGGATAATTTTGGACTAATCATGTGTTTTTCATATAAACAGTGGGGCCCTAAAGCACACACAGTGGTGTATATTTGATTTGTGCTGCCCTAGGCATGATAGAACCCAGGCACCTCCTAATTTAAATTTGCCCCACCCTTACCTGCCAAGACCACACCTCTTCATGTTAAAGATTAACACACATTTTGACTGACAGACACACACAGACAAACACATATACAACCCCCGCCTCCCCAACACTCACACATTATTGTTATTTTTATTAAAAATCAAATCCACCCAGGCTATCAAATTTTGGGAGAGTTGGGTGGATTATTTACCTGGAGTCCAGTGGGGCTGCTGGGTAGGCAGGTGTGCTTGCAGACTGGCAGCAAGGCAGGTGAGTGCACAAAGTAGTCAGCAAGGGAGCTGTGATCTTCTTGCTCAGCTTTCTTGCACGCCGCTTAGTGATGCTGGGAGCGGGACTGACGTCATATTCCATCTCCTGGCATCACCAAGCTGCACACTCTTGGGCCCCCACTCAAGGCTAACAAGGCATTTGGGGTGGTGTTTTTGCCGCACCCTGGAAATGCCACCCAAGGTATCACGGATCCATGCGTAAGGGGGCAGAGCAGGAAGAGATCATAGATCAGTGCTTCCGCCCCGCCCGCCTGGAAAACAACTGACTGCCCGCCCAGGAGGGCTCAAAGCTTGCCAGTCAGCCAGCTCTTGGGCCCCCATAAAAGGAGGCTAAAAAGGCATTTACCAGGGTAATTTGGTGTGGTGTTTTTTGCTGCCCCCTGGAGAGTGCCACCCAAAGGTGAGGCCTTGTTAAACTTGCGGTAAATATATCACTGAGCACACGTGACACTTGCTGCATTCTAACAGTTCAGTATTGCTTACAGAAAAACACTGAATCCAATACTTCTCATAGAGAAAGACCCGAAGCGTTCTGTTAGCTATCGACGCTGAGAAGGCATTTGATAGTGGACTGGTCCCTCACGTTGGCTACAATGCGAAACTTCGGCTTTGGGCCACGATGGTTTGACTGGCTGGGAGCGGTCTACTAGTTGCCCTCTGCGGACTGCATATGAATGGGCAATTATCTAACGAGGTACTGATCACCAATGGCTCAAGACAGTACTGATCACCAATGGCTCAAGCCCTCTTTCCCTTCTTATAATCATATTGATTTAAGAGCCGTTCTTACAGGGAATTATGGATAATCAGCAAATCCAAGGTTTTCAAATCAAAGGACTGGAATACAAAATATCTGCATTCACAGATTACCTCCTTCTCACGGTATCTGAAAAAAGCCATCCATTTGGCCAGGGTTTCTGAATGGACAAGAGAATGCACGACACAACAATGGGTTGACGATAGAAGCCTCATTCTTTGGAACTCCCATTATGACAATCCAATGGCACAAACCAGGCCTACTCTTCCTGAAATACAAACATCACCTGACTATTACAACAAAACTCAGGGCATGGACGAACATCGCCTGCAATAGGGCTATTTCGCCATAGCCCTCTCTGCTATATCCGCTCACACACAATCCTCTTTTCCAAACAGGGATATTAGGGTAGGGTTTGACTTTATCACAACACACCATATCTCAAGCTCCAAGATATGGTGAAGGAAAATAAAATAACACCAGTATGCAACCTCAACTCCACACAAACTCCTAAAGGCACGCAACAACTACAGTACACACAGCTAGTCCACTTTATACGAAGCATGAAACTTTTACCAATAGTGTTGTCGCGAACCTGAAATTTTCTGTTCGCGAACGGCGAACGCGAACTTCCGCAAAGGACTTCAATGGGCAGGCGAATTTTAAAAACAACAGGGACTCTTTCTGGCCACAATAGTGATGGAAAAGTTGTTTCAAGGGGACTAACACCTGGACTGTGGCATGCCAGAGGGGGATCCATGGCAAACATCCCATGGAAAATTGCACAGTTGATGCAGAGTCTGCTTTTAATCCATAAAGGGCAGAAATCAACTAACATTGACACCTGTCCTCAAAGCCTAGCCCTGATACACACTGACACAGAGCAGAATAGAGACTGTTCCCCCTACATAGGGTCACTTGGCAGATATGGATTGACACCTGTCCTCAAAACCCCTGATACACACTGACACAGAGCAGAATAGAGACTGTTCCCTGTCCACAGAGACCATGATACACACTGACACAGAGCAGAATAGGGACTGTTACCCCTACATAGGGTCACTTGGCAGATATGGATTGACACCTGTCCTCAAAACCCCTGATACACACTGACACAGAGCAGAATAGAGACTGTTCAATGTCCACAGAGACCATGATACACACTGACACAGAGCAGAATAGGGACTGTTACCCCTACATAGGGTCACTTGGCAGATATGGATTGACACCTGTCCTCAAAACCCCTGATACACACTGACACAGAGCAGAATAGAGACTGTTCCCTGTCCACAGAGACCATGATACACACTGACACAGAGCAGAATAGGGACTTTTACCCCTACATAGGGTCACTTGGCAGATATGGATTGACACCTGTCCTCAAAACCCCTGATACACACTGACACAGAGCAGAATAGGGACTGTTCCCCCTACATAGGGTCACTTGGCAGATATGGATTGACACCTGTCCTCAAAACCCCTGATACACACTGACACAGAGCAGAATAGAGACTGTTCCCTGTCCACAGAGACCATGATACACACTGACACAGAGCAGAATAGGGACTTTTACCCCTACATAGGGTCACTTGGCAGATATGGATTGACACCTGTCCTCAAAACCCCTGATACACACTGACACAAAGCAGAATAGGGACTGTTCCCCCTACATAGGGTCACTTGGCAGATATGGATTGACACCTGTCCTCAAAACCCCTGATACACACTGACACAGAGCAGAATAGAGACTGTTCCCTGTCCACAGAGACCATGATACACACTGACACAGAGCAGAATAGGGACTGTTACCCCTACATAGGGTCACTTGGCAGATATGGATTGACACCTGTCCTCAAAACCCCTGATACACACTGACACAGAGCAGAATAGGGACTGTTCCCCCTACATAGGGTCACTTGGCAGATATGGATTGACACCTGTCCTCAAAACCCCTGATACACACTGACACAGAGCAGAATAGAGACTGTTCCCTGTCCACAGAGACCATGATACACACTGACACAGAGCAGAATAGGGACTGTTACCCCTACATAGGGTCACTTGGCAGATATGGATTGACACCTGTCCTCAAAACTCCTGATACACACTGACACAGAGCAGAATAGGGACTGTTCCCCCTACATAGGGTCACTTGGCAGATATGGATTGACACCTGTCCTCAAAACCCCTGATACACACTGACACAGAGCAGAATAGAGACTGTTCCCTGTCCACAGAGACCATGATACACACTGACACAGAGCAGAATAGGGACTGTTACCCCTACATAGGGTCACTTGGCAGATATGGATTGACACCTGTCCTCAAAACCCCTGATACACACTGACACAGAGCAGAATAGGGACTGTTCCCCCTACATAGGGTCACTTGGCAGATATGGATTGACACCTGTCCTCAAAACCCCTGATACACACTGACACAGAGCAGAATAGAGACTGTTCCCTGTCCACAGAGACCATGATACACACTGACACAGAGCAGAATAGAGACTGTTCCCCATCCACAGAGACCATGATTCACACTGACACAGAGCAGAATAGGGACTGTTCCCTGTCCACAGAGACCATGATACACACTGACACAGAGCAGAATAGAGACTGTTCCCCATCCACAGAGACCATGATACACACTGACACAGAGCAGAATAGAGACTGTTCCCCCTACATAGGGTCACTTGGCAGGTATGGATTGACACCTGTCCTCAAAGCCCATGATACACACTGGGGGGAGCTACTGTCCTCCCCAACCCCTGCGCGGTGGGTGGGGGCCATAAATCACAATGGGGTGACCTACTGTCCTCCCCCCCTCGGCCCCCACCCCTGCGCGGTGGGTGGGGGGCATAAATCACAATGGGGGGGGCCTACTTTCCTCCCCCCCGGCCCCCATCCCTGCACGGTGGGTGGGGGGCATAAATCACAATGGGACGGACCTACTGATAGGAGTGGAGTATTGTTCATATCAGTTTAATACCTTCCGCGTCTCCTATCAGTGGACGTGTAAATGGCAGAGATTTTTAATTGTTGAATCACCTCCCCTTTTTAGGCCAAGGTGGGAAGATGCTTAGACCACTGGTATATTGGTGCCATCTTGGAGGATTTTAATTTTTGGTTTGGTTTTTGAAGCCACAGTGCTGCACCAGTGGGCCTAAAAATTAGGCATGTACACATGCCTGAAAAAATTTGGTATTGTTGCAGCCGCTGCTGTAGCAGCGGCCAGAAAAATTGATGTTTGTTTCACAGGCAGAAAGTGCCCTAAAACATGGCGGCTTGAACCCTAGTTGGTGGCGGATAAGTCACGCAAGTCAAACGTCATTCAGAGCTAAAATACAGCAGCGTGTGGACCATTTTTAGCCCAAGGCAGCTCATCTCATCAGGCCTTTTTTAAGCGAATGTATCGCCCAGTGTCAGTCCCTTCGGGATCCATCCCTCATTCATCTTAATAAAGGTGAGGTAATCTAGACTTTTTTGACCTAGGCGACTTCTCTTCTCAGTGACAATACCTCCTGCTGCACTGAAGGTCCTTTCTGACAGGACACTTGAAGCGGGGCAGGCCAGAAGTTCTATCGCAAATTGGGATAGCTCAGGCCACAGGTCAAGCCTGCACACCCAGTAGTCAAGGGGTTCATCGCTCCTCAGAGTGTCGATATCTGCAGTTAAGGCGAGGTAGTCTGCTACCTGTCGGTCGAGTCGCTCTCTGAGGGTGGATCCCGAAGGGCTGTGGCGATGCATAGGACTTAAAAAGGTCCGCATGTCCTCCATCAACAACACGTCTTTAAAGCGTCCTGTCCTTGCCGGCGTGGTCGTGGGAGGAGGAGGAGGAGGATGACTTCCACCTCTCCCCCTGTTAGATTCCCGTTGTGTTGTGACATCACCCTTATACGCTGTGTAAAGCATACTTTTTAATTTATTTTGCAAATGCTGCATCCTTTCCGACTTGTTGTAATTCGGTAACATTTCCGCCACTTTCTGCTTATACCGGGGGTCTAGTAGCGTGGACACCCAGTACAGGTCGTTCTCCTTCAGCCTTTTTATACGAGGGTCCCTCAACAGGCAGGACAGCATGAAAGACCCCATTTGCACAAGGTTGGATGCCGAGCTACTCATTTCCCGTTCCTCCTCCTCACTGATGTCATTGAAGGTATGTTCTTCCCCCCAGCCACGTACAAAACCACGGGTACCAGATAGGTGACAACGAGCACCCTGGGATGCCTGTTGTGTTTGGTCTTGCTCCTCCTCCTCCTCCTCAAAGCTACAATCCTCCTCTGACTGCTCTTCCTCACAATCCTCTTCCAGCGTTGCCGCAGGTCCAGCAAGCGATGCTGATAAGGCTGTTTCTGGTGGTGATGGTGACCACATCTCTTCCTCTTCCTCTTCACGCTCATCTACAGCCTGATCCAGCACTCTTCGCAGGGCACGCTCCATGAAGAAAACAAATGGTATGATGTCGCTGATGGTGCCTTCGTTGCGACTGACTAGGTTTGTTACCTCCTCAAAAGGACACATGAGCCTACAGGCATTGCGCATGAGCGTCCAGTAACGTGGCAAAAAAATTCCCAGCTCCCCAGAGGCTGTCCTAGCACCCCGGTCATACAAATATTCATTAACAGCTTTTTCTTGTTGGAGCAGGCGGTCGAACATTAGGAGTGTTGAATTCCAACGTGTAGGGCTGTCGCAAATCAAGCGCCTCACTGGCATGTTGTTTCGCCGCTGGATATCGGCAAAGTGAGCCATGGCCGTGTAGGAACGCCTGAAATGGCCACACACCTTCCTGGCCTGCTTCAGGACGTCCTGTAAGCCTGTGTACTTATGCACAAAGCGTTGTACGATCAGATTACACACATGTGCCATGCACGGCACTTGTGTCAACTTGCCCAACTTCAATGCCGCTATCAAATTTTTTCCGTTGTCACACACCACTTTGCCGATATCCAGTTGCTGCGGAGTCAGCCACTTTTCCACCTGTGCGTTCAGGGCGGACAGGAGTGCTTGTCCGGTGTGACTCTCTGCTTTCAAGCAAGTCAAACCCAAGACGGCGTGACACTGCCGTATCCGGGATGTGGAATAGTACCTGGGAGCTGGGGGGGTGCCGTTGATGTGGAGCAAGAAGCAGCGGCACAAGAGGACTCAGCCGAGGAGGTTATGGAAGAGGATGGAGTAGGAGGAGTAGAGGAGGTGGCAGCAGGACTGCCTGCAATTCGTGGCGGTGTCACCAACTCCTCTGCAATGCCACGCATTCCTTGCTTGTCAGCCGTCAGCAGGTTTACCCAATGCGCAGTGTAGGTGATATACCTGCCCTGACCATGCTTTGCAGACCAGGTATCAGTGGTCAGATGGACCCTTGCCCCAACACTGTGTGCCAGACATGCCATGACTTCCTTTTGCACAATCGAGTACAAGTTGGGGATTGCCTTTTGTGAAAAGAAATTCCGGCCGGGTACCTTCCACTGCAGTGTGCCAATAGCTAAAAATTTTTTGAACGCCTCAGACTCAACCAGATTGTATGGTAAAAGCTGGCGGGCTAATAGTTCGGGCAAGCCAGCTGTCAGACGCTGGGCAAGGGGGTGACTTGGTGACATTGGCTTCTTACGCTCAAACATGTCCATGACAGACACATGACTGTGGGCAGATGAGCGGGAACTGCTCAAGGCGGGAGACGGAGTGGCGGATGGTTGAGAGGGGGCAAGAAGGACAGCAGTGGTTGACGTGGCTGAAGATGCTGGACCAGGAGGAGGATGGCGGCTTAGAGTAGGCGTGCTGCTTGTACTCATGTGTTGATCCCATAGGCGTTTGTGATGTGAGATCATGTGCCTACACAAAGCAGTTGTACCTAGGTGGGTGTTGGACCTCCCACGACTCAGTTTCCTTTGGCACAGGTTGCAAATGGCATCGCTGTTGTCAGAGGCAGACACACAAAAAAATGCCACACTGCTGAGCTCTGCAATGACGGCATTCTGGTGGTGGACACAGCATGCGTTGATTGGCGTGCTGTCGGGCTGACCCCGGGTGCCGATGCATGCTGTCTGACTGTGCCACTAGCTCCTTGCGACGACCCCCCCCTGCTTCCAACTCGTCTCCTCCTCCTCTCTGTCTCCCCATCTGAACTTTCGCCCTGTTCTTCTTCTTACCGAGCGGGCACCCACGTGACATCCATGGACGCATCGTCATCATCAACCGCTTCGCTTGTATCTGACAACTCAGAAAAGGAAGCAGCAGCGGGTACAACATCATCATCATCACACCGTACCTCCATGTGTTTAATGCTGCCTGCCTGAGACATATCCCTGTTATCTACATCCTCTAGCAATAATGGTTGCGCATCACTCATTTCTTCAAACGGGTGTGTGAATAACTCCTCTGACATACCAAGTAAAGCGGCTGTGGTGCTAGTTTTGGTGGTGGCGGCAGGCAGGTGAGTGCTATCTTGAGAGGTGCCTGAAGCTAAGCTGGAGGAGGATGGTGCGTCAAGCTTCCGAGCGGAGGCTGTACAAGATTGGGTGTCCTGTGTTAGCCAGTCAACTAAGTCCTCAGAACTTTTCAAGTTCAGGGTACTTGGCTTCTGAAAACTGGGCATTATTCTAGGGCAAAAGGGAATCACAGCACCACGACCACGACGGCCCCTGCGGGGTGGCCTGCCTCTGCCTGTAATTTTTTTGGGGATTAGTGGTACTATGTGTGCAAGCTACTGTGAGACCAGATATGATTGGCAATGTGTCAGGATCGGGACAGGGATCCAACACGCAGAGTACAAACAGTAGCCAGATAAGTATACCGGACCTTAGAATGTCCGGACTAACGTAAGTAGTACAGTATAGAATGGTCAAAGACAAGCCGAGGTCGAGGGTAACAGAAGACAGGTAAGCGAGAGACAAGCCGAATCAAGGGTAACAGAGATAAGCAGAGTAAGGTAAACAAGCCGGGTCAAAACCAAAAAGGATAATAGAATACACAAGCACTGAGTGACTAGAACAAGCTAGAACCACGACAGGACAATGAGCAGTAACCACGCCTCCGAGGCGTCCTGATTGGTCCTGCAGCAATTGAGTGACAGGTCGTTCCGGAGGAGTGTCCTGATGACAACTTCCTGCCTAGATGCTGTAAAAGGCAGTCACTCCCTCGCGGCCGGCCTTGCATGACCGGATAGACCGTGGGAAAGGGAGCCATCAGGCCGTCTGGATGGAGGAACAGCTAAGTCTCTACCTCTTTCGGAGGTAGAGACCGCAGGTACCCTGACAGTACCCCCCCTCTCAGATACGCCCACCGGGCGGAATACACCAGGGCGAGAAGGGAATCGAGAGTGAAACGCCCTGCGGAGACGGGGAGCATGCACCTCCTCCTGAGGTACCCAACTTCTCTCCTCAGGACCATAACCCTTCCAATCGACCAGATATTGCAGTTTCCCCCGGGAGATTCGAGAATCAATGATGGAATTGACCTCATACTCCTCCTGACCCTCCACCTGAACTGAGCGGGGAGGGGCGATCGTGGAGGAGAACCTGTTACATACTAATGGTTTTAGCAAGGAAACATGAAATGAATTAGGAATGCGTAAGGCATTAGGCAACGCTAAACGATACGCAACTGGGTTAATTTGAGACAGTACCCTGTAAGGTCCAATATATCGAGGAGCAAACTTCATGGACGGCACTTTTAACCGAATGTTTCTAGTACTTAACCATACTCTATCGCCTGGAACAAACACCGGTGCTGCCCTTCTACGTTTGTCAGCGTGTTTTTTAACCAGCGTAGAATTGTGCAGAAGGATTTGTCGAGTTTGATCCCACAACTCTCTTAAATTGGCAACATGAACATCCACCGACGGTATCCCTTGAGAAGAAGACTCCGAAGGAAGGATGGAAGGATGAAAGCCATAATTCAAGAAAAAAGGGCTAGAATGCGTAGAATCACAAATGAGATTGTTATGTGCAAACTCCGCCCAAGGAATCAAACCGACCCAATCGTCCTGGTGTTCTGAAACGAAACAACGTAAATATTGTTCAACTTTTTGGTTAGTGCGTTCAGCAGCTCCATTGGACTGAGGATGATAGGCAGAGGAGAAATTCAATTTGATGCCTAGTTGGGAGCAGAATGATCTCCAAAAACGGGAAACAAATTGGGAGCCTCTGTCAGAGACAATTTGGGAAGGTATCCCATGCAAACGGAAAATCTCCCTGGCGAATATCTCCGCTAATTCGGGCGAAGATGGGAGTTTAGGTAAGGGAATGAAGTGAGCCATTTTAGTAAATCTGTCTACCACAGTGAGGATGACAGTCTGCTTTTTAGAGATAGGCAAATCAACAATGAAGTCCATTGCCAGGCAGGACCAAGGCTTTTCAGGAACCTCTAAAGGGTGCAGAAATCTTCATGGAAGCGAATGGGGTAGCTTGGTCTTGGTACAAACTTCACATGCCCCGATGAATTCTTTAATATCCTTGCGTAAGTCAGGCCACCAAAAATCTTTAGAGACCAGCGCATAGGTCTTGCGGATGCCAGGATGCCCAGCCACCTTGCTGTTATGGAGACAGCGTAGCACCTCCAGTTGGAGAGCGGCAGGAACGAAGTGTCGATCCCCAGGAGTCTGTTTGGGTGCCAAATGCTGAAACTTCATGATCTCAGAAAGCAATGGAGAGTGAATCCTGAGATTCGTGTTCGCGATGATATTCCCCTTAGGAACTATGGAGGACAGAAGTGGTTCAGTTATAGTGGATGGTTCATATTGACGAGACAAAGCATCGGCTTTAGAGTTCTTAGAACCAGGTCTATACGTAAGTACATAATTAAAGTGAGTGAGGAACAAAGCCCAGCAAGCCTGCCTGGCGGACAAGCGCTTAGCCTCCCCAATATAAGACAAGTTCTTATGATCCGTTAGGATAGTAACAGGGTGTAGTGTCCCTTCCAGTAAATGTCTCCACTCCTTTAAAGCTTTAATGACCGCTAACAGTTCCCTCTCCCCGATGTCATATCTGCTCTCAGGCCCAGAAATTTTTTTAGAGAAGAAACCACAAGGGTGTAACGGTTTATCCACCCCTAACCTTTGAGACAGAACAGCCCAAACTCCTGTCTCAGAAGCATCGACCTCGAGCAAGAAAGGCAGAGTCGTATCAGGATGAACTAGAATGGGAGCTGAGGCAAAAAGTTCCTTGAGAGTCTTAAAAGCACCAAGAGCTTCCTCAGACCAGAACTTAGTATCAGCCCCTTGTTTGGTCATATTGGTAATAGGCGCAATGATAGAGGAGTAACCCTTAATGAAGCGTCTATAGTAGTTGGAAAAACCAATAAACCGTTGGATAGCCTTGAGTCCTTTGGGCAAAGGCCAGTCTAAAATAGATTGGAGTTTACCAGGATCCATTTTAAAACCTTCCCCAGAAATCACGTACCCAAGAAAGTCTACCTGAGACTGATCAAAACTGCACTTTTCCAATTTGCAGTATAGACCATGTTGCAGAAGTTTGTGTAACACCTTTCTGACCTGTCTATGGTGAGTCTCAATCTCCTTAGAGTGTATTAGTATGTCGTCCAGGTAAACAATAACACAATCATGCTGAAACTCCCTAAGTACCTCATTAATCAACTCTTGAAATACTGCAGGAGCATTGCATAGTCCAAATGGCATAACAGTGTATTCGTAATGGCCATACCGGGTATTGAATGCCGTCATCCACTCGTGACCTTGCTGGATTCTCACCAAATTGTAAGCCCCTCTGAGATCTAACTTGGTGAAGATTTTGGAGCCCTTAAGACGATCAAATAACTCGGTAATCAGTGGGATAGGATAGGCATTTCTGACAGTTATTTTATTCAAGCCTCGGTAATCGATACAAGGTCTCAGCGTGCCATCCTTCTTCTTAATGAAAAAGAACCCCGCCCCGGCCGGAGAAGAAGACCTCCTGATGAATCCCTTTTCTAAATTCTCCTGAATATACTCCTCTAGAACCGAGTTTTCCTGAACAGACAAAGGATATACATGGCCCCTCGGAGGCATAGTCCCGGGTAGAAGCTTAATTTTACAGTCAAATGACCTGTGTGGCGGCAAAGAATCGGCATTCTTCTTGTCAAACACTGCCCTTAAGTCTAGGTAAAGGTCTGGTATTTGTCTTTCTGTGGACTGAGTAGGATTCTCCTGTATGTTAATATTAGCTAATGGAGAAACCTTGCACAAACACCGATCCTGGCAGCCCTGGCCCCACGAGAGTATCTCCCCTAACTCCCAATCAATAATAGGGTTATGTTCTTTCAACCATGGGTACCCCAGAACTATGGGAACGGAAGGAGACGAAATGAGCAGAAGAGATAAATTCTCCACGTGTAGGATACCAACATTTAACTCAATGGGTATGGTCTCACGAAAGATAACAGGGTCTAGTAGTGGTCTACCATCTATGGCCTCAACGGCCAAGGGTGTCTCCCTTAGCTGGGATGGGAAATTGTTTTTACTAGCAAAGGCTTGGTCGATAAAATTCTCAGCAGCACCGGAATCTATCAAAGCCATAGCCCTTACTACTTCCCTCCCGCAAGTTAAGGAAACTGGTAGCAGAAGCCTGTGATCTTTATAATTAGGAGTAGAGGACAAAATAGAAACACCCAAGGCCTGTCCTCTAGAAAGACTTAGGTGCGAGCGTTTCCCGGGCGGTTAGAACAGTTCGAGAGTAAATGACCCTTAGCACCACAATACATACACAAACCCTCTCTTCTCCTGTACTGTCTTTCCTCCTCAGAGAGGCGGGTATACCCTATTTGCATAGGTTTAGGAAGCAAAGATACCGTGGAGTCAGGACTTGGAAAAGCGGGGGCTAACCTAAAAGAAGGTCTCCGGTTCCTCTCTCGAGTGTTCTGTCTCTCTCTTAAACGTTCATCTATACGAGAGATGAACGAAATTAAATCCTCTAAACTCTCAGGGAGTTCTCTGGTAGCAACCTCATCAAGGAATACTTCAGATAAGCCATTCAAAAATACATCCATATACGCCTGCTCATTCCACTTGACCTCTGACGCCAGAGACCTGAACTCTAGTGCATAATCCACCAGCGTTTGGTTCTCCTGTCTCAGACGCAACAGTAATCTGGCTGCATTAACCTTTCTACCTGGAGGGTCAAATGTTCTTCTAAAAGCAGCTACAAAGGCGTTATAGTTATAAACTAATGGGTTATCGTTCTCCCATAATGGGTTGGCCCATCTCAGAGCTTTCTCAATAAGTAGGGTGATAATAAATCCTACCTTTGCCCTATCTGTAGGATAAGAGTGAGGTTGCAATTCAAAATGGATACTAATTTGGTTTAAGAAACCACGACACCTCTCAGGAGCCCCACCATAGCGTACTGGGGGGGTAATGCGAGAAGAAGCACCCACTGTGGCTACCTCTAGACCTGAACCGACAGGAGAAACAGGGTTATTACGTATCTCCTCTGGTGGGTTATTGGCACGAGATAATAGAGCCTGTAGCGCAAGCGCCATCTGATCCATTCTGTGATCCATGGCTTCAAACCTAGGATCAGGAGAGGCAAGCTGACTGTTTGTACTCGCAGGATCCATTGGCCCTGTCGTAATGTCAGGATCGGGACAGGGATCCAACACGCAGAGTACAAACAGTAGCCAGATACGTATACCGGACCTTAGAATGGCCGGACTAACGTAAGTAGTACAGTATAGAATGGTCAAAGACAAGCCGAGGTCGAGGGTAACAGAAGACAGGTAAGCGAGAGACAAGCCGAATCAAGGGTAACAGAGATAAGCAGAGTAAGGTAAACAAGCCGGGTCAAAACCAAAAAGGATAATAGAATACACAAGCACTGAGTGACTAGAACAAGCTAGAACCACGACAGGGCAATGAGCTAATGAAAGAAGCTCTGTTAAATACCCTGTTCAGAGCAGTAACCACGCCTCCGAGGCGTCCTGATTGATCCTGCAGCAATTGAGTGACAGGTCGTTCCGGAGGAGTGTCCTGATGACAACTTCCTGCCTAGATGCTGTAAAAGGCAGTCACTCCCTCGCGGCCGGCCTTGCATGACCGGATAGACCGTGGGAAAGGGAGCCATCAGGCCGTCTGGATGGAGGAACAGCTAAGTCTCTACCTCTTTCGGAGGTAGAGACCGCAGGTACCCTGACACAATGTGAACTGTAACAGTTCTGCAGAGCACACACTGTAGGCCTGAGACACCCTCTTGAAGACAAGTAACTGCTATTCAATCTATAACAGTGAAAAATAAATTTTGGTTTTAAAAGCACGCTATAGAGACACCAGATATGATTGGCAATGTGCACTGGAACAGTTCTGCAGAGCACACGCTGAAGGAAGGACTGACAGAGCCGCTTGAAGACAAGTAACTGCTATTCAATCTATAACAGTGAAAAACAAATTTTGGTTTTAAAAGCACGCTATAGAGACACCAGATATGATTGGCAATGTGCACTGGAACAGTTCTGCAGAGCACACACTGTAGGCCTGAGACACCCGCTTGAAGACAAGTAACTGCTATTCAATCTATAACAGTGAAAAACAAATTTTGGTTTTAAAAGCACGCTATAGAGACACCAGATATGATTGGCAATGTGCACTGGAACAGTTCTGCAGAGCACACACTGTAGGCCTGAGACACCCGCTTGAAGACAAGTAACTGCTATTCAATCTATAACAGTGAAAAACAAATTTTGGTTTTAAAAGCACGCTATAGAGACACCAAATATGATTGGCAACTGTCAAAGCACGCTGGAACAGGTCTACAGAGCACACGCTGAAGTAGGCCTGACACCCAGACGCTTGCAGACAAATAACTGATCTTCTATTACAGTAAAAAAAAAAGGTTTCTTTAAAATCTAAAGCTTAAGCTATTGTTAAAACAGATATGAGTGGTGGCACTGACTGTGCAAATGGGAAAGGCATCCAACCTGACACAGAAGCTGGCAGGCAGGCAACTGCTCTTCTATTACAGTGAAAACAAATTATTTATTTTAAATGTAAAGCTTAACCAATTGTTAAAACAGATATGAGTGGTGGCACTGGGCAAGTAGGCACAGTATCCAATGTGAACCTCACACAGAAGCTGGCAGGCAGGCAACTGCTCTTCTATAACAGTGGAAACTAAATTTTGGTTGTAAAAGCACGCTATAGAGACACCAGATATGAGTGGCAACTGTCAAAGTACGCTGGCAGGGTTGTGCAGGGCACACGCTGAAGGAAGGCCTGACAGAGCCGCTTGAAGGACACTGTCTGCTATTAGCTTACACTGGAAACCTTTTTTCTTTGTAAAAGCACGCTAAAGAGACACCAGATATGATTGGCAACTGTCAAAGCACGCTGGCACAGGTCTGCAGAGCACACGCTGAAGTAGGCCTGACACCCAGACGCTTGCAGACAACTAACTGATCTTCTATTACAGTGAAAAAAAATGATTTCTTTAAAATCTAAAGCTTAAGCTATTGTTAAAACAGATGTGAGTGGTGGAACTGGGCAAGTGGGCACAGTATCCAATGTGAACCTCACACAGAAGCTGGCAGGCAGGCAACTGCTCTTCTATTACAGTGGAAACAAAATTTTGGTTGTAAAAGCACGCTATAGAGACACCAGATATGAGTGGCAACTGTCAAAGTACGCTGGCAGGGTTGTGCAGGGCACACGCTGAAGGAAGGCCTGACAGAGCCGCTTGAAGGACACTGACTGTCTGCTATTAGCTTACACTGGAAACCTTTTTTCTTTGTAAAAGCACGCTAAAGAGACACCAGATATGATTGGCAACTGTCAAAGCACGCTGGCACAGGTCTGCAGAGCACACGCTGAAGTAGGCCTGACACCCAGACGCTTGCAGACAACTAACTGATCTTCTATTACAGTGAAAAAAAATGATTTCTTTAAAATCTAAAGCTTAAGCTATTGTTAAAACAGATATGAGTGGTGGCACTGGGCAAGTGGGCACAGTATCCAATGTGAACCTCACACAGAAGCTGGCAGGCAGGCAACTGCTCTTCTATTACAGTGGAAAAAAAAATATTTATTTTAAATGTAAAGCTTAACCAATTGTTAAAACAGATATGATTGGTGGCACTGGGCAAGTAGGCACAGTATCCAATGTGAACCTCACACAGAAGCTGGCAGGCAGGCAACTGCTCTTCTATTACAGTGGAAACAAAATTTTGGTTGTAAAAGCACGCTATAGAGACACCAGATATGAGTGGCAACTGTCAAAGTACGCTGGCAGGGTTGTGCAGGGCACACGCTGAAGGAAGGCCTGACAGAGCCGCTTGAAGGACACTGACTGGCTGCTATTAGCTAACACTGGAAACCTTTTTTCTTTGTAAAAGCACGCTAAAGAGACACCAGATATGATTGGCAACTGTCAAAGCACGCTGGCACAGGTCTGCAGAGCACACGCTGAAGTAGGCCTGACACCCAGACGCTTGCAGACAACTAACTGATCTTCTATTACAGTGAAAAAAAATGATTTCTTTAAAATCTAAAGCTTAAGCTATTGTTAAAACAGATATGAGTGGTGGCACTGGGCAAGTGGGCACAGTATCCAATGTGAACCTCACACAGAAGCTGGCAGGCAGGCAACTGCTCTTCTATTACAGTGAAAAAAAAATATTTATTTTAAATGTAAAGCTTAACCAATTGTTAAAACAGATATGAGTGGTGGCACTGGGCAAGTAGGCACAGTATCCAATGTGAACCTCACACAGAAGCTGGCAGGCAGGCAACTGCTCTTCTATTACAGTGGAAACAAAATTTTGGTTGTAAAAGGACGCTATAGAGACACCAGATATGAGTGGCAACTGTCAAAGCACGCTGGCACAGGTCTGCAGAGCACACGCTGAAGTAGGCCTGACACCCAGACGCTTGCAGACAACTAAGTGATCTTCTATTACAGTGAAAGAAAATGATTTCTTTAAAATCTAAAGCTTAAACTATTGTTAAAACAGATATGAGTGGTGGCACTGACTGTGCAAATGGGCAAGGCATCCAACCTGACACAGAAGCTGGCAGGCAGGCAACTGCTCTTCTATTACATTGAAAAATGATTTATTTAAAATCAAAAGCTTAACCAATTGTTAAAACAGATATGAGTGGTGGCACTGGGCAAATGGGAAAGGCATCCAACCTGACACAGAAGCTGGCAGGCAGGCAACTGCTCTTCTATTACAGTGAAAAAAAATTATTTATTTTAAATCTAAAGCTTAACCAATTGTTAAAACAGATATGAGTGGTGGCACTGGGCAAGTGGGCACAGTATCCAATGTGAACCTCACACAGAAGCTGGCAGGCAGGCAACTGCTCTTCTATTACAGTGAAAAAAATGATTTATTTAAATTCTAAAGCTTAACCAATTGTTAAAACAGATATGAGTGGTGGCACTGACTGTGCAAATGGGCAAGGCATCCAACCTGACACAGAAGCTGTCAGGCAGGCAACTGCTCTTCTATTACAGTGAAAAAAAATTATTTATTTTTAATCTAAAGCTTAACCAATTGTTAAAACAGATATGAGTGGTGGCACTGGGCAAGTGGGCACAGTATCCAATGTGAACCTCACACAGAAGCTGGCAGGCAGGCAACTGCTCTTCTATTACAGTGAAAAAAAAATATTTATTTTAAATGTAAAGCTTAACCTATTGTTAAAACAGATATGAGTGGTGGCACTGGGCAAGTAGGCACAGTATCCAATGTGAACCTCACACAGAAGCTGGCAGGCAGGCACCTGCAAGTACATTACACAGGAAAAAAAAAAAAAAAGCAGCCTGATGTTATAGCCCTAAAAAGGGCTTTTTGGGGTGCTGTCCTTACAGCAGAGATCAGATGAGTCCTTCAGGATTGTAGTGGACACTGAATACCCTAGCCTAGCTATCAATTTCCCTATCTAATCAGCAGCAGCTAAACTTTCCCTCCTCTCACTAAGCATGCATCTTCCGAATGAATCGAAAATGGATGCTGGGAGGGAGGTTGGAGGGTGTGGAAGGGAGGGAGTGCTGCTGATTGGCTGGAATGTGTCTGCTGACCGAGAGGCACAGGGTCAAAGTTTGCCCAATGATGACGAATAGGGGGCGGATCGAACTGCGCATGTTTCCGCCCGCCGTGGCGAACGCGAACACGCTAATTTCGCCAGGAACTGTTCGCCGGCGGACAGTTTGGTACATCATTATTTACCAACTGGCAAGAGAGAGCTTACACACTGAGCAGATGTGCATCTCACACCCACTAAAACACAAGATACTCTCCACTATGTACAAGTTAATACAAAGAATGCGATCAGCTGAACTTAGATTCCCAGTAAGGTTGGCAGATGAAGTACAAGCAGATGTCTCACTAGTCCAGTGGAAAGAGATATTCCTTAGGGCACAGAAGGCTTCCACGAACATCGCCACACAAGAAAGAAAGCACTCCAGCTAAAATCCATAAACTGCACACCAGTGCCCAAGACACCTGCTGGAGATGTCAACAACCAGATGCACACCCAACACATTTTTGGTGGCGATGCCCGGCGATAACTTAATTCTGGAAATGCATACACACACTTATACAGGTAATCACAAGAACACAGATTCCTTTCACACCAGAACACTTACTGTTTCTCTTACCCCCACCCATAAAAAAGAAACAGGAATTGTCTCTGATCTCTCACATGCTAATGGCAGCAAACTAGATAATCCCAGTAAATGGAAACAGGTTAACACCCCCCCTCCCCCCACCCCCTCCCCATCCATCAGGGAATGGATCCAGAGAGTGGAAGGGATAAAACAAATGGTGGAAATCTCCTCCGCTATATCCAAAAAAACTACATAAAATTCACCCTAATATGGGGTCCCTGAAATGCCTTTTTGCAGGATGCAGATAATACCCTCTTTACTGAACGCTTACCTCCTACACAAAGCTAGTAGTCCGAATTTAATTATTTTTACCCTTTATACACCAAGCTCCTTATCGCAAGGCACAAACCACCTAGGTGTCGATTTAAAACCCACAACCAAATTAATGCAAGCACACACTACAATGCCAAATAGTTAATAGACAACACACACAAAATTTTTAACTGATTTACTTGTGAATGCAAATGAAAAATTTATGTATAGTATGGAAATGCAATTAAAATGTATAAGTCATCAAATGATACACAACACCACTAAATGTACGCTGATAACCATGTAAAAAACTGGAAATGTACGATTTTAACTTAGAAGTAAGAAGGCAAAGACAAGAAAACAACAAATGTACTTTGTGAAACTTTGTTTTTCTGTATCACTGTTCTAAACTTTCATACCTTGTATGTGAACACTTTTTAAAAATCAAATAAAAATGAATAACTAAAAAAAATTATAATTGTGATACTATGTAAATATAAAATGACTTCTGGATTTATAATATATTTACTATATATACAATAAATATAAATTGTAAATAAATATATTATAAATAATATTTATATTTTAAATATTATAATATTTGTAATATCTAAGTGAGGATTACTGTATACTTTGCTGCTGGTACTAGTGTTTTTAAGCACCAAATTGGCATTGTTTCTCTTAATGGTGGACATTAGTTTTAGATGCTATCCAGGAGAAAAAAAGTTGCACTGTTTACTGCACAATACAATTCCACTTTAGTAAATAATTCTGTATGTTTTGTGGAGCAAAAGGTGAACAATTTTTTGGTGTGTTATTCAACTGTGTTTCACAAAGTAATATGCTAGAATTTACAAATGCTCTAGGATAAAGATGAAAAATTATCTTGGCTGAAGGTTTAAAGCATCCCATGGTTTGAAGAATTCTGGGTTGTATTCACTAAACTCTAAAATGTATTGAACTGAAATCCACAGGGCAAAATGTAAGCTACAATGGAAAAACTGTGACTAAAACTGAGTGAGATTTTTTTTCCCCAAATGAACTGGGGCTGACTGCATTTTGTCTTTCAGGTTTTAATTTTGTTACAGTTTGCAGTTTTGTGAATACACTCTTTTGTTATAAAGTAGCAAGTGAAGTATTCTTCATTATGGATCACCTTCAATACTTTAATATTAAAGAATGTTGAACCAAGCATCATGTTAGAGATAAACAATAAGGGATTGAAAAGATTAAGGGTCTTATTCTGTGCAAGAAGTACAGTAGATCTCACTGCTCCCCTTGTTAAATCCCACCACTGCCAGAGGGAGTTAAAAGTTAAAAAAGAAGAAATCTGAACAGATTTAATCCACACATATCGGATGTATTATAGATAATAAATATATTCAAATATAGAAGTTTGTAGAAATAAAAATGTTTAAAACATTAAGAAAAGAGTGGTGTTTACATTAAGGCTCCTTCCCTTCTTTAATAAAAACTTTATAGCAACTATTATTTTAGTATATGTATTAACTTTATGTATTGTTCCATGTGTGTTTTGAGCTTTGGAAGCATATTTCCTAAAGGGCTACTCGAAACAAAAACAGTGTTTCCATTAATTATTCTTTGGTTAGAAAAACTCTGAGGTGGACCATCCAATGTTTAAAAAAGAAAAAGTTCTGCCCTCAGCTCAATCCTCCATGGCTGGTGTCATTCCCCTCCATGGGTGGGGGTGGGAGGTCACGGAGGATGGACAGAGGGAAGCACAGGGGCATCCTATTGGCCATCTGATGCTGTGCTTGCTGGTATCTAATGCCAAATTTTCACAGATATCACATTAGCCAGAACTTCAAATCAATGAAGTGATCCTGGTTCTTGGAGTAACCATTTATCACTGTGTTAGAGAAAATTTCTAATATTAATTTCTTCTCCAAAACGTACTAATTCTTTCCCCTACCATGCCCTTCCCTTCATTCCCTTGCCCATTTTCATCATCAAAGGCATTACACATTCTTCTCTTCATTATTAGCAAAGTAGGATTTGAAGGTTGGGAGCAGGCAGTATTGGCACAATATCTTTCTTTGTTTTGGGCTCATTACCTCTAATCTCTATGTATGTTTGATTGATCATTTATTCAGGGTTTATGATTATGAATAAGGAGTTTTAACACAGTTATTGTTAATTATAGTATATAAGAATATATGCTTCTCAGAACATTAATCGCATTCTATTTAACGTAAATCAGAAGCTATTTTTAAACTATTGTATACTGTTTTGTTTTATACTGTAATGGTGTTAGCATCATTATCGATGAAGAGTGTGTCTCAATATAATGTTATATATACATAGTGTGAGTGCTTAATTATAAAATCTATCTATGTGCCTTTAAGTGGAACAGAGTAATGGATCCAATTAACTTTATATCAGTGACTAGCCGTATCTAAGGCTTGGTGGTCCAGCTCTGTGAATCAGTCTTAACAGAATACAGAAGGAAGAAACATGTTGACTGATATGCTATAGGCTCTTTTATTCCCACAAAGACCTTCTGCCATAGACTTGGTATATTAATACTCCAACTACTACACTCAGTACTTTATATTATCAGGCATACATATTTAACTATATATCCAGAAGTTATATGAGAGACTCTGTCTCCCAGAGGATTTACTACTGGCTATCCACTATCCCTTTCAGTGCATGATAGCCTTCAGGCTCTAACCTTCCTGATAAAACATATTCCTAAGCATGCTCTGCTGTTAATATCACCTGGACTTTCTCATGTCATCATTATTTTTATACCTCTTTACCTATGCCAATTACTGGTCTTACTGGGAATTTAATTTGAAACTTTCCCCACTTGCTCAAAAATTAGTTTAAACCTGTTTATCTACATCAAATTCCTTTTACTCCACACCCGAACGAATCGATCAGTCCGGGATTAACCGGTGGAGACTTATATAATTATTATTATATAATAATTTGTTTATCTGTTTTATTTTAACATGATTAAAAGCTGGGTTGGTTATATATAATTTCTTCTTAAAACGCATCTTTATTTTTTATTTTTTCATTGCGACATTACAACTACAAACAACATTTTGTACTTTGTTTGTGACTGTCATTTATCACTTAGGCCGTGGTTAGGATGTAAAAACTCTTGATTTACACCAGGAACAAGCACACGTTGAATGTTAACCGCATCGAAAAAGGTCACAGAGCTTCCAATTTCTGAGCATAATTATTTTTTTTTCTGAAAAGTAATTTGAACCTTTCATGGAAGCAGCAATGAAAGCAGCTTATAAGCAAACACCATTCCAAAAAATAAAAATAAAAACATACGCTAACATTGATTGCTATAAACTATATTTGAAATTAATATGTAATATTTGGTGTTCCAGTTGTGTAATTCCCACTATAAATATTTAAAAGTATGAAAATGTAGGTGATGTGGTGTGTCCAGATAATTTCTATCTAGCAATCCTGTATCGAGGCACAATTCTATCCATCCAGTAAATATCAACATGTGTAAAATATAAACAAATACATTTTTATATATAAAATATTTTCAAGTGATTATTATATTTACCAGTAATGTTCCGAGTCTGCGTGGCGTCTCAGAGTCACTATCAGAAATAATGTAGTTTCTGCGCATATTAATCACTTTCATACTTTCTGATGTGAAAAGAGAATATAGCTGCCATTGTAATTACAAAACATGCTACTGAGGTTCCTATGCAACCCAGCAAAAAGTGACTCAAGTAATATGCTCATGAACAAATTATTAAGATACATATGGCTAAATTCTATTAGAGGAAACAAGATTATCTCCTAATAAGTGAATCAATTTCTCATATTGAAGTACATTTATCACAATACATATTCCAGAGAAAATGTATACAGTGATTAGACAGAATGTGTATGGTGATTAGAACTATAGATATTAAATCATCTTAAAGTCATTGTATTAGCTAAATTTACAAATTACAAAAACTTATCTTGCACATAAATTTGTAGCAAAAGAACTGAAGAAAAAATGTGTTAAAAAAAAGTACTATTATTCATCCACACACAAAAAAGTTGTAAACTCTAATAGCTACACAGGTGGAATATACCTACAGTTCTCGTAAAATTTGAGGAGATATGGATCCTGAACCATTTTATTCCATGCTTACAGATAATCTCATGTTGTTGTAAATTGCTTCAGGTCCAAATAAAGAGAATTCAGTGAAGGGAGGTGTACACGTATTAAAACAATGAAAATAATATGCTGTGCACCCTTACTGACATTAGCCACATGGCAAAAAAAAATTAAAAATGGGAAAACTGTTACATCACAGCATTCTATTTAATGCATAGGTGATGGTGGCAAATGTGTGACCTATAAATGGAGAAGAAATGTGAGTTACTTGAAACATGATGCACTCTATGTGTAAGAAATATGGGTGTGAGAACATGTCTGAGTGTGAGAATGTGAGTGTATATACACATACATACAGTCGTAATCAAAATTATTCAACTCCCATTAAAAATACAGGTTTATTGCCAATATTTACAGATTTTCAGCTGTTTGCAATGAACAAATTTAACAAAAGCAATTGATATAGCTCAACACAAGGAATGCTTCAAGTGGCTTCCCGAAATTCAACTGAAAATGCAACTTATAATGACCTTTCCAGTCTCAAAATGATTCAACCTCTTGAATAGACTTCCTCACAACAGCACAGATATGCAAAACTGGTGTTGTCTCAAGCACACCTATTGCAACTAATCAAGGGCTTCATTAGTTGCACCACATGCGCTTGAGCTGGAACACTTGAAATACCTGACTTGGCTAGGGGTTGTTGAGTTTCACGGTTGACCGCATGTTAGAAATATGACTAAGTCAAAAGAATGATCCACAAATTTAAGAGAAGAGATCATCGCCCTTCACAAACAAAGAACAGGATACAAAAAGATAGTGAAGTCAATGAATGTTTTTAGTGATACCAATGGAAGAATTGTTCTAGTTTGCAAGTACAGAGTTAAAGGAACAATGGTTACACTACATAGATGGGGCAGAAAAAAGGAAGTTATCAATAGCTGAAACCAGACATCTGAGAAGGCAGGTTGTGAAAAATAATTGAGTGCAACAAGACTTGGGGGCAATAGGCACTAAGGCACTGAGAATTCAGTAAGCACAGTAAGGCATCTACTAAATGCAGTAGATAGCTGAAGCTTGGGCATCATTGGACCTTCCAACAAGACAATGATCACAAGCATGCCTCAAATTCCACCAAGGCTTGGCTGCTGAAGAAGTCCTGCAACATTCTACAGTGGCCATCACAGTCACCTGATTTGAACCCCATAGAAAACCTCTGGTGGGATTTGAAGAAGGCTACACGCAAACCCAAGAATATTACTGAACTGGAGGTTATTGCTCATGAGATGTTGGTGTCTGGCTATGCTTTTCATTTGCAGTAGGTCAAAACAGTAAAAGGATGCCCTAATAAGATTTCTGCACAAATTGGTCAAATAAAATGTGATCTGATCATCATCTAAGTCACAACAATAGACAATCACAGTCTGCTTAAACTAATAACACACAAAGAATGAAATGTTGCCATGTTTTTATTGAACACACCATGTAAACATTCACAGTGCAGGTGGAAAAAGTATGTGAACCCCTAGACTAATGACATCTCCAAGAGCTAATTGGAGTGAGATGTCAGCCAACTGGAGTCCAATCAATGAGATGAGATTGGAGGTGTTGGTTACAGCTGCCCTGCCCTATAAAAAACACACACCAGTTCTGGGTTTGCTTTTCACAAGAAGCATTGCCTGATGTGAATGATGCCTCACACAAAATAGCTCTCAGAAGACCTACGATTAAGAATTGTTGACTTGCATAAAGCTGGAAAGGGTTATAAAAGTATCTCCAAAAGCCTTGCTGTTCATCAGTCCACGGTAAGACAAATTGTCTATAAATGGAGAAAGTTCAGCACTGCTGCTACTCTCCCTAGGAATGGCTGTCCTGTAAAGATGACTGCAAGAGTACAGCACAGACTGCTCAATGAGGTGAAGAAGAATCCTAGAGTGTCAGCTAAAGACTTACAAAAGTCACTGGCAAATGCTAACATCCCTGTTAGCGAATCTACAATACGTAAAACACTAAACAAGAATGGATGGGAGGATACCACAGAGAAAGCCACTGCTGTCCAAACAAAACATTGCTGCACGTTTACAGTTTGCACAAGAGCACCTGGATGTTCCACAATAGTACTGGCAAAATGTTCTGTGGACAGATGAAACCAAAGTTGAGTTGAGTTTGGAAGAAACACACAACACTATGTGTGGCAAAAAGAGGCACAGCATACCAACACCAAAACCTCATCCCAACTGTGAAGTATGGTGGTGGGGGGCATCATGGTTTGGGGCTGCTTTGCTGTGTCAGGGCCTGGACGGATTGCTATCATCGAAGGAAACATGAATTCCCAAGTTTATCAAGACATTTTGCAAGAGAACTTAAGGCCATCTGTCTACCAGCTGAAGTTCAACAGAAGATGGGTGTTGCAGCAGGACAATGACCCAAAGCATAGAAGTAAAAGTAAATCAACAACAGAATGGCTTAAACTGAAGAAAATACGCCTTCTGAAGTGGCCCAGTCAAAGTCCTGACCTCAATCTGATTGAGATGCTGTGGCATGACCTCAAGAAAGCGATTCACACCAGACATCCCAAGAATATTGCTGAACTTAAACAGTTCTGTAAAGAGGAATGGTCAAGAATTACTCCTGACCGTTGTGCACGTCTGATCTGCAACTACAGGAAACGTTTGGTTGAAGTTATTGCTGCCAAAGGAGGTTGAACCAGTTATTAGATCCAAGGGTTCACATACTTTTTCCACCTGCACTGTGAATGTTTACATGGTGTGTTCAATAAAAACATGGCAACATTTCATTCTTTGTGTGTTATTAGTTTAAGCAGACTGTGATTGTCTATTGTTGTGACTTAGATGATGATCAGATCACATTTTATGACCAATTTGTGCAGAAATCCTTATCATTTCAAAGGGTTCACGTACTTTTTCTTGCAACTGTACATCTGATTTTAAAAGGGGGTTGAATACTTTTGGTTACAACTGAATGAATATATATATATATATATATATATATATATATACACACAAAACCAGAGGGCTGCACTCACCTGTACATGCATAAATGCGATGCTGCTGGTTGCTAATTTATACAGTACACAAGATCCAGCGCACTCACTTATGGGGTACATTGACGTTGCGGCAGGCTTATGCAATGTATGATCATATAATGTAACCAAACACCCATTATTTTTACCTAGATTAGGTGTTTTAAAAAAAAAAACAAAAAAAACTAAAATCTGTCAACATTGAAGTTGCTGTTTAGTGGATCTTGTGTATTCTATCTATCTATCTATATATTCAAAATGTGCAGTTTTAAAAGCACAGCCAAGGTGTATAATGCAATGTTAGAAATGAAAACAGATGCTTCTAGACTATAAATCTGTTTATTCTTACATTT
This sequence comes from Pelobates fuscus, assembly GCF_036172605.1. Lineage (NCBI taxonomy): Eukaryota > Metazoa > Chordata > Amphibia > Anura > Pelobatidae > Pelobates > Pelobates fuscus. The sequence continues at coordinate 75,750,979 of NC_086322.1, read as the reverse complement.
TTCATAGTGTTAATTTGTAATGATTATTTAAATCTACTTTGATTCATCATTCACTATTTTAGCAATACAAATAGAAATTCAGATTACTGAATGACCATGCAGTATTGTTGCAATGAGGGAATACAGTTTTCGGTTGACTGCATTGCTAATAAATGTTGCCAGCTGTGACTGTTACCTAAAAAGCTAGAGCTAACAATAAGCACAATGACGTTTTTTTCTCTCTGAGAAGCATAAATAGGTAATAAACTCAATAATAAGATGTTGAAGGTGGCTGGATAACTACAGATTTGCAAAATCACTCTCGAAATATGTAAATGCCTTAACCACAGAAGAACACACACAAAAACATACATTTTATAGTTGCTTCTCTTCTTTTTCTGCTCCCTTTTATATTGCAAGCCCTGGCACTTTGACAGAGAAGATAAGTGGTCAGATGGTTTAGAATGTTCAAGCAAATATAGCTACTGCTGTAAGATAATATAAAGGAAGGCATTGCTATAGAAACCATGAAACAGATTGTTAAAAGGCTATACCAACAACTTTCTGTGATCTTTATAATTCAGAGCTACTGTTGGGGGACGGAGACTAAGGAATACCTCTATTAGAAATATGTCATCTGTGTAAATGAGAAATGAGTGGGAGCTCACCACAGATAAGATGTATCAAGAATAATAGAGTACAGCATAAATCACAAAAGATTCATTTATACTTTAATGTCCAATCCATTTTTACTGGATAGCACTGAATCATGAGTATGCTGGTACATTCTAACCACCTAGAATACCTTGATCACTGAACAGTTCGTATATTTTTATTTTTTTAATAATTTGTGTATGGCTTTTTTAAAATTTAATTTTAACACTTTTCCCTTGGATAACATGGGGATTAATTGCCTTCTCCATATTTTTTACTCACTCCAATTATCTCGGAAACAAGTCATTAAACAGTTAGAAAAACAATAAACCAGGTCTTGTTATGTCTCTGACTCCAAATCGGGCTCTTAATGAGGTACTGACATTGCAAACTGAAAAGTTAAAGCAACGTCACATTTTCAACTGCAACCCAAAATAAGTTTTCTTTGGTTTAAGGCTATTCTTCCTAATTATGCACTTTAATAGAGGGCTTTGTGAGTTCATTTTGCATTAAGATAATACAGTACAGCTTTACTTCATTAAATGTAGTTGACGTTTAAAGTTTCTGAAAAATACTATTATTATTAGCAAAAACACTGCAATTACAAACATGTCATTATTGTCATTATTATTATTATTTATAGAGCGTCAATATTCTCATCAGCATTTTTAGTGAGTATAAAATGTACCTGGTACAAAGTAAATAAAGGGCCATGCACAAGTGACATAATCTAGAGAAAGTGGGCTTTTCGTGCCTCTTAGCGAGGGAGAGAGAATGGTAACTAGAGGGCTTGAAGATTGTTAGGTGTATAGCCTCTAACCACCTATTTAAATGATTGGGACAGCAACAGGTAAGAATATCTCACCAGCGTTGCCCCCTTGGACCACTGCACACCAAGAAGTGATATCAATATCAAGGATATTTGGAAAATATACAAAAAGCCCAGAAAGTGACAGAGCCTCTTTAACCCCTTAAGGACCAAACTTCTGGAATAAAAGGGAATCATGACATGTCACACATGTCATGTGTCCTTAAGGGGTTAAGAAAATATGAACAGATTAATTATTTTACATGCTTCTGTGAGCCTGTATTGCTTTTGCTGGGATATCTACAGAGACTGCCTATACAAAAAAAGAAAATATTACAACAAGATCAAACCTTTTAAGAAGTCTATATTGCACATAAACACTTTTCAAGCTGCCTTGAGTAACTTCCTAATCTTGTAACAGTACAGCATCAACTGGAAAATAATATCACATCCTCTTCTTAGTATATAATCAGCAAAAAAAAGAAACTACAATTGACCATTGATGTTTTTTGTTTGCCTATACTTGATTGATTGATTGCAATATTTTTGGCATAGCGTGCAGCTTTCTTTCGGCTCTGGAACATGGTTCATTGATTGCTTCACAGAAAATACTTTAGACCTCAGCAAATGGCCAAAGTACTTCTTTAAGTGCAAGTCCCATTTTAATGGCCCTGAAACATTATTTTTTTTTTATTCTCCTTCTGTGCTTCACTATCAAGTATATATCAATCATTTACTAAATATTGTTCTATATCTCTTGAATGGTCATCCTAATGGTATGCCTTTTCAGATTTTTGAAATATGTCCTACAACAACTATTACATCAGAGATATTTTTAGCTATTGTATGTATTATTATGCCTAATATGTAACAGAATTTAAAGATAAAATATTAGAAGGATGAAAGAGGTCCAATATTATACAGCTAAAATAAAAACAGGCAACTATACTTTATTTGTCTTTAAGTCTTTTGAAGTTAATTTTACTGGAATTATACCACTACTACCTCAATACACAGATGAGGTTGTACTAAATGTATTTATTTACATTGCACGCTTTGTGAAGTGTAAGTCTCTAAGCAGTGTCTTGTTCTGCTTGCTGCCCTAGTGTGAGATTATGGGCAGGATAAAACTACTACAAGACCAACCCCATAATTTTTTTTAAGGACATTGATACTTAAAAAAAACGATAAAAAAATGTTAAAAGATGATTAGGAAAAGGCAGATTCATATTTTTCTTCAGTATATATAAGGAAAAAACTTATGACAAAAAACTATGAAAATAATACAAAGAATGTGCAGGACAATTGTGATTGGATGCAGCAATTAAAGAAAGTCAATGTAAATAAAGCCACAGGATCAGATGGTATTCACCTAGGAGTACTTAAGGAGCTAAGTGTGGAAATAAGCAACCTCTGTTTTTAATCTTTCAGGAATCAAACTGGAAGATTAAAAAAAGCAGAGTTAAAAATATCTGCCTGGAAATTATAGACCTGCGAGTTTAACTTCTGTGTCTGGGAAAGTATTTGAATGGATAATATTCAGAAATTTATTGGGAAGAACATTGTTGTGAGCAAAACTCAGAATGGTTTTATGAAACATTATTTGCTAATTTCTCTTCATCTTTTCTTATTTTCTCTCATCCCTAAAACCCATTCTGTCCCCCCCCCCCCCCCACAACCGCCATATTTTTCTCTCTTTTTCTCCCATGAATGCTTGCAGGTGTCTCTTGGTTGATTACCAATTGTTTATGCTTTCTACTTGGTTTTGGTTATATTTTGTGACAGGATATTCATGCATTATGTATGTGCCAGATATTGCCTTTCTTTCCTAAACCGCTAAGGATTGTGGTATTTTTCTACTTCAGATCAGTAATATTTTTGATTGTGTATGTTTATACTTTAATTAAACCTTTTATTTTTTTTAAATAAATAAATACATCATTTCTAAACAAAGTTATACAAGATATAAGTATGAAATTTGTTTGCAAAGAAAAACTTACTAATACATTTCTATTATTTTTACAATATAAATGAATAATCATCATCATGAGTAATAAAAGCACTAAAATGTTATAATCAAATGTAATGTATACTCTTTACTCTTTCTTTATTCTAGTATTGAGATGTTGTTTCCTTTTTTTGAAACTACTGACATTGCTTTTCCCAATAGTGATTATAAAAGTTACCTTTTGTCTTTGAAAAAAATCTGTTAACTGCTCAATAACATTTGTTGGAAACTTTCTGTCTGATTCAGTCTTGTTGGAATATTAGTAAAATCTGAGAACACTTATGATTATGCATACCTAATGCTTTTTACAGAACAAAAGATATTGATCAGAGACAATTATTCATTTTGAAGAGGATGCAATTCAATGCTTACTACAAATTATATTATAAAGCATCCCTAATACTATGCAGTAATAAAATATATGTATTGTTCCTACTAAAAATTATACAAACAGTTCTGGTGTACCTTTCAGATATTCTGTATTTGAGAGAGACTTTTTGGTGAAAACTGTGTTCTCTTTAATTTGCATAATTTATTGTATTTTTTGTAAAGAAACTTGGAAATGACTGTGTCTGTCCTTTTTATGGTAACAGCTTTATAAGCAATCTTTATAAGTAATCCCTAGAGACAGATATGCTACTAAACTTCCTTCTGGCAAAGGTGCACAGATTTTGAATTGTCCGTGTTATTTATAGAATTTCTTCGCACAAGCAAAATATTTTTTTTATGAGATGAGCATTTAGAAGCTAGTTTACACACCCTTGGAAATGAATAATATATACTCAGCGAACAGATACTATATGTATTGCATGATATTTATATTCCATGTATATATTTTCCCCAGCAGAACTGATATTCATTGCATGACAGGTCTATGAGTTTTAAACAATTTGTGTTGAGTTGGTCTTTTGGGCAGCCACTTGTAGGACACAAGACTATTACATAACACTGCTAACTTTTTTTTTTCAATAACTGTATATAGAAAATAGGCTGCTAAATACTTAAACAATTGGTGTAGTGGATGTATATGTATATATTAAAACTCTTAGTAGTATTTAGACATGGTAAAATGTAATTTGTTTTATGGTGAGAGTCTCCTGTATTGCTTCTAGAGTTAAAGCAGAACTGTTAGTTCCTAAGAAGTGACAGTCCTTTGCTCCTTCACCCTAATACATGCTGTTTCAGTTTTTATCTGATGGGCAAGAACAAAGGTGGAGGTTTCTAGCATTTCAGATTTACCTGCAAATTCTATTAATATGAATGAAGATTCACAGAGATCTATGCATGCTTATCATGGTGCTTGTGGAAAAAAAAAAAAAACAACATACATGAGGCCCCATATGTTCTTAAGTTAAATAATATTGGGAAGAGTGGCAGTCACTTTGAAAATAGTCAGTGCTATGTTCTCTCAGTTTACATGGCCTGGGACAGTACACTGTCAGCTGAAAACCTTTGGAAAATGGAGGACCTTATGTGATGGCAAGGGTTAAAGGGGCACGTGGCACACCAAAACAACTTAATGGTGCTGTATCTGATTATGTGAGTCAGAGTAGGATGGAATAAACACACAAGGTAGAATAGAAAATGGATAGGCATTTGTTACCAGATCTTAGAGGTGGCCAGGCTTAATGTATTGATAGTCAGCAAAATAGCCAACTCAATGAAGAAGTCGAGGTCAGTGATTACAGAGCTACAAAACAAAGATAAACTATTCAAGGTCAGACATACAGAAAGCAAACTAGGCAAGACAAATCAAAAATCAATTAACCAAGAATCAGATATGTAAATGAACATACCGACAGATCCCCACAAGGGAGCTGAAAACGTCAGCTTACCCCCTGCTTCCAAAAAGTTAAGGAAGTTTTAATGGGTTTTATTGTTCTTGCAGTCAGGGAGGAGTAAATCGACTCTACCATTTCACTGTTAACATTACCTTAACATTCTAGAGATTGATAAAAATGTATATAGTGGGCCTACCTCACACACCGGCCATCCACAGCCTGGAGACTCTCCTCGGAGGCACTCGGGTATTTGATAACCCAGATACTGAGGGGGACGACATCTCGACTTCTCAATAGCAATGAAGCGATACACACAAAAGCTGCAGCCGGGCTCATCAGCTGAACAGCCTAATATCGGAGTGCTGTTGCAGCGACAAGCACCATCCAAGATGGCTGTTGCAGAGGCCATAACCGCTCCTGCGGGGCACACACTGCAGGCCCACTCACCAACACAGCGGAAAGACGGGGAGCATAGAGAAACAAGGGAAAATACTTTTGTTACAAAGCAGGATCTCCAGCAATAGATGCAGGAAATCCAGAAACTGTTTGCCGCAGACATCGGCACCCTGAAGGCAGATGTTCACAAGACCACTGAGCAGTGGAGAAAGACGTTCTCAAACTAAACAGCGGTGTGTCCAATATCACAGATACACTGCAAGCCTTACAAACAGCCCACCAAGTGCTCATGGTGTAGGTGTCCATCCAAGAGGACCGCTTGCGCCATGAACACATCAAGATCCGAAGTATACCTGCTGCGATAACAACAGACGAAATACCACATTTTCTCAGGAGACTACTGACCTCCATCTTGCCTTCGTCAGTTGCCTGAAAAATAACACTTACCGGCAGGGCCCAACTCACCAGTTGTAGAAGCTCGGGACATCATCCTTCGCTGTGCCACATCACAAGACAAAACTCACATCATGATGGCGGTGAGAGGCAAGACTCCCCTGGCATTTGAAAACTCCCAATTGCTCTTCTTTCAGGACTTAATACTGCACTGGCAGAAGTCTATGTACCACCTTACTAGGCGACTGAGGACAGTGGGCATGCCTTACCGCTGGGGGATGCCAAGGGTCTTAATGATCACTCACAATGGGACTACCCACAGTGCCACGTCGGAGGCAGACATACCAGCACTCCTCACTCTATTGGGACTCCCTGGATTGCCCGTGAACAGGGTCATGACAGGTACATCCAGGATAGGAGATCCAACCACTACAGTACAGTTCACCCCTCGAAACTTGGGTAGAAAGGACCCGGCTCTCTGAATGAGATCCTACATACCTGTCAGGCCGGATACAGCAGTATCCTCTTCAGCATACAGTTCTGTTATGACTTTTGTTGTTACTTGTGTCTCTCGTTATAGAAGTATTTCTGCAGTCCTTCTATACCTGGTCTTGGCAAATGCCATGGCCAGACTTAGGGGGCTAGTCGTGCAGAGCTATTATAGCCCCTCCTCCCCTCCACCCCCGGCAGCCCCCTTGGCTTTACTTTACTTTGTAGTTCTGCAACTGCTTAAACACTGAGTCTTAAGCTCAACAGATGTGATATTGCATGCTAGTTCATCTTGATATGGGTGTATAAGCCTGGACATAAGCACTTGCTACTAGACCTTGTACCATGACCGGTTTAAAAAAAAACAAAAAAATAGTGCAGTACTTCTAGACAATATATGTACCTAATCTAAGTCTGTACTCAGACATGATGGATCTTTTCCATATGTCAATGTGACTCGTGATCTGTCTAAATGCACCTCAAAAAAAAAGAATTGAAAAAAAATTATATATATTTAAATAGATGATTTACTGTAGCATGTATAAATATATTATTTACTCTATGTGGAGATTATTCTCAAATGCAAACATATACATATACCATTTTTAGTAATCTGAACTGCTAGTAATGCTTTCAGAGTCCTTGCAAATACCTATCAGCAAGGTATTTGACCATCTTTAGTTATATATCTTTGTCTCACATTGCATGTGAGAAAAAAACTATTTTTGCTTTTATCATGACATTTCAAACTCTATATGAAATATTGCAAAATAAAGGGCACTTTGTACTGTCTAAAATGTTTAATTTCCCAAATATTTTTTATAAAGGCTGAACAAATAAATAAAAGACGAAACTTGTGAAAATTGAAATAATTAAAATGTTCATGTTTGTCTGCCAAACAATCTATACACAACGAGAGGAAAGTAACAAGGATTAGTTAGACTAAAAACAATATAAGGAAGGTATGTAGAAGAGGATAAGAGTATCGCTGACTGCCTCAATTAATATTTTTGTTCAGTATTTACAGATGAAAATGAAGGTTAGGTACCTCAATAAGGAAAAAAAGCCATTTGTTACATGTGAGGTAAGAGAGGTAGAGGGTCTATTTCAGCTTTCTAAAGTAAAGACAAATAAGTCGATGGGGACTGATAGGACACCTCCAAAGTTATTAAAATAACTTAGTGGTGTACTAGCTAAATGTTAACTAATTTCTTTAACCAATTATTGCTAACAGAGTAGTCCCAGAAGATTGGAAATTAGCGAATGTTGTGCAAATTCACAAGAAAGGTAGAAGGAAGGAGTCGGGCAACTATAGGCCAGTAAGCCTTACTGCAGTAATGGGGAATGAAATTTAAACCATGTTAAAGGATAGGATTGTTGAACATCTAAAATCTCATGGATTTCAAGATCAGTGACAACATGGGTTTACTTCAGGGAGATCATGCCAAACTAATCTTATTGATTTTTTGATTGGGTAACTAAAATAATAGATCAAAGTGGTGCAGAAGACATTGCTAACCTAGATTTCAGTTAGGCTTTGACAATGTCGCACATAGAAAAGGATTATTAATAAACTGCAGTCTTTGAGTTTAGATTTTAGGTTTAATGGGTTAGGCAGTGGCTGAGTGACAGGCAGCAGAGTGACAGGCAATTGAATATGTTTAAAGTAAGGTCTTGTTACTAGTTGGGTACCTCAGGATTCTGTACTTAGACCCATTCTCTTCAATATTTGTATCAGTGATATTGCAGAAGGTCTTGATGGCAAGGTAAATCTTTTTGCGGATGATACAAAAAATTGCAACAGGGTTCCAGGAGGGGTAAACCAAATGGCAAATTATTTAGGTGAATTAGAAAAATGGTCAGAGCAGTGGCAACTGACATCTAATGTGGATAAGTGCAAGATAATTCATCTTTGGTGTAAAAACCCAAGGACAGAGTATAGAATATTTGATACAGTCCTAACCTCAACATCTGTGGAAAGGGATTTATGGGTAATTATTTCAGATGACTTAAAGGTAGGTAGACAATGTAATAGAGTAGCAGTAAATCCTAGCAGAATGCTTGGTTGTATAGGGAGAGGTATTAGCAGTAGAAAGAGGGAAGTGCTTATGCCATTGTACAGAACACTGGGAGACCTCACTTGGAGTATTGTACGCATTACTGGAGACCGTATCTCCAGAGGGATATTGATACTTTAGAGAGAGTTCAGAGAAGGGCTACTAAACTGGTTCATGGATTGCAGGGTAAAACTTACAAGGAAAGGTTAAATAATTTTAACATGTATAGCTTGAAGGAAAGACGAGACAGGGTGGGTATGATAGAAACATTTAAATACATAGACAGAATCAACACAGTAAAGGAGGAGACTATATTTAAAAGAAGAAAAACTACCACAACATAGTCTTAAATTAGAGGGGCAAAGGTTTAAAAATAATATCAGGAAGTATTACTTTAATGAGAGGGTAGTGGATTCATGGAATAGCCTTCCAGCTGAAGTTGTAGAGGTTAGCACAGTGAAGGAGTTTAAGCATAATTGGGATATGCCTAAGGCTAGCCTAGATATAAGAGACTAATTAAAGTATTTAGAAAGTTGGACAGTCCAGATGGGTTGAAAGGTTCTTATCTGCCATCACATTCTATGTTTCTATGTTAAGATTGCTGTGTCATGAAATGTTTATATGCTAGCTGTTGATCCATTAATCTAACCCCTTAAGGACACAACTTCTGGAATAAAAGGGAATCGTGACGGAATTTGTCCGTCAAGTGTCCTTCAAAAAGTACAAGTATTAAAGGGGTTAAGAAGAACTGATTCTCACAACCTAGAACTGTTTACATGAAAAAAATAGTTGCGACGCACTCAGACTACAAAAAATACAACACAAAGAAGGCTTCTAAATTGCCTATCTAAGAATAAATATGGGGATTTAGTTCCACCATTTGGGGATATGATGTTAAGCCCACCACTGCTTTCAAAGTACCCCAATGTTGGTGGGTCCTACGCTAAAATGTGGGGGACAAATTAAATAGTACTAGTGTTAAAAATACAGTGTATTATTAAATTCTTGTAAGAGCAAAGTGAGTATATAGAAATAATGTGATGATGAATGAAATCAATTAAAAACAGTGTTAAAACTAAACAATTAAAGTGTTAGTGCTAGAATGAATATACTCACTATTGCTATAGTGTTAAATGGAGAAAATAATAAAAGTGACCTGACTATTGAAAACTCCTCCTATATATACACACCTGTGGCCACCTCTAAAGGGGCCTCTGAAGCTGGGGGGGCCAAGGCGGGGTGCTTAACCCCAAAAGGAATCTGATCTGAATTCCAAATATACTGTGTACAGAGAAAGGATTGGGGGCACACCCGAGACCTGTATTTTGCATGAAAGGTGCTGCCGCAGTGACCAAACTTCATACATGAAAAAATAGTTGCGATGCATTCAGACTACAAAAAATACAACACAAAGAAGGCTTCTAAATTGCCTATCTAAGAATACATATGGGGATTTAGTTCCACCATATGGCCATATGATGTTAAGTCCACCACTGTTTTTAAAGTACCCCAATGTTGGTGTGTTGAATGGGGAAAATAATAAAAGTGAACTGACTATAGAAAACTCCTTTTCAATAGTCAGGTCACTATTATTATTTTCTCCATTCAAGTCAATGGAAAACTCCTTTTCAATAGTCAGGTCACTTTTATTATTTTCTCTATTCAACACAGATATCATCTGCAATAGTGAGTATATTCATTCTAGCATTAACACTTTAATTGTTTAGTTTTAACACTGTTTTTAATTGCATTCATCACTTTATTTTTATATACTCACTTTGCTCTTACAAGAATTTAATAATACACTTTATTTTTAACACTAGTACTTTTTAATTTCTCTGAAGGCAGAACTAATATATTTCCTTAGTCAGTTCCAACAACACCATACAACCAGACCCCACCTAGCCGCTGGATGTACCCCATGAGCCTGCGATCAATTACAAGACAATTAAAGTGTAAGTGACCTTCTGAAGTTGCCCATGCAGCTTATGTTGATCAATCTATGCAAGTTGCTCCTCAAATACTAGCATCTGATTCTAGAATAAAACCTAAATTTGGTCCAAATATTGCCCGACTGTTCCAAATTTACATATGAAGTAGTAGTTCTGCACATACATCCTCAGTTTCTGATATGGACTGGTCTTGGGCATATCTAAAGATGTTCAAGTTTCAGGTGTTGCATTGCCCAATATTGCACGGGGGCTGGGAAAATCACCTGTATTGACATGGAGAGAAGTAGTCCCACTATACTGGTCAAGAGCTGAAGTGGGACCAACACATGAGCTAAGAACCGTTGTATTTCTTGACAGATTTCAAATATTTTTGGTGAGACAATTTCAGTATGCATTTTGATGCCTAGAAATTGTAATGACTGTGTCGGGGGACAAAGTTGATTGCATGTTAACCACAAACTAAAGCCTCTAGAGTAGTTGTGGTGTAAGTAGTTAGGAAACATTGCTGATGAGTAAGATGTCCAAACAGACAATGCCAAAATACCAAATACTGTAGATGTCCCATTACTGACTTGAGAAGCACCAATGGGTATAACTCAACCAGCAGGGCAAGCATATGAACTGCAAGGGTTAGCCTTTCTTCCGGAACTAGAGAAATCTGTGACTTTCCAGATGTACAGGAATGAGTAGGAAGGCATCTTTGAGATGCAACCTATTGAATCAATCTCCTTCCTGTAGTAGATCTCTTTTCTGCCAGCATCTTGTCCTGAATGGCTATAAAGGTTATCTTTGCCTGATCAAATTCCGGAATCTGGGAGACCCTGTCTAGGAGAACCAGCCTGGGACATACAAATTACAAGTTACAATGACATTTTCTAACCTTCTTCTTGAGGGGTTTGTGATATAAGATTTATGTTTCCATGTATACTGCACACATATGTATGTATATCTTTTCAATAGGATAATTTGAAACATATATGTTTCTAGATGCAAAAAGAACATTGGTAATTATACAGTCAGTGGGATATATAATTAAATACACTGATACAAACGGAGAAAATAACCCTGTGGGCTTCATCCTCCTACAAGGTACTATGAAAGACCCATGGAATTACAATTTACACTGAAATATATATACATTTTAAAAAAATATTTATTTTATTAATTATATTTAGAGGAACCAAACTGGAATACTTTTTTTCATGATTATTTGCCTTTACTAGAAAGATGGGTGCTGTAGTTCCAGCCATTTTGCTTTACTGACATAAGTAGATGTCAATCACATATTATGGCATTATTTTCCACACCTGATGCCATATGTCTGGCTGAAATTCTAATGGTGTTTTCTATTTTTTTTTTAGTTGATTAAAGTGCTCTCAGCAACCTCAACTGTGTCAAACAGAGAAAAAAAATCACTCTAAAAATAGTTTTCCATTTCTTTTCTTTTCTCTTTCTCTCTTTCTTTCTCTCTTTATATATTAAAACTAATTAGTGTGGTTAATACTTTTAATATTTGCATTAATGATTTTGTGTGCTATCCCTTGAGAGAGAAAACACAACCTAAAATATCCATTTATTTACTTTTCTTAGTGAGTTATCATCTATTCTACCAATTACATTTTATTTTATAAAGAAAGCTATAGCATTTATTTGAAATAAATCATAATAGGGAAACAACATGTTTGTGTATATACTGCAATACAAAATCAAAGTACTAATGTCTATTGTCTCTACACGCTTTTAGAATTATAAGGGGTTTATTAATCTTGATAACAAGTTATTTAATTAAAGTTTTCAAATTTGTGAAAATCACTGGGGGAATTGTCAAATACATATATTTATTTTGTTATTTTGTGTGTAAATGTTACCCTATTTCACTTTACCACATTAATTCCAATATTAAAAACCAACAGAACATACTCAGATTTGCTTTAAACATATTTTTTTACTTTAAATTTGCATACATGTTATTGTCTAAGTTATAGAATTTCTGGTCAAGTTGCAGTAAGTAGTAATATAAAGTCAGATCTAAATATCATTATAGGGTCCCTCTATAATAATCCCATGACCCATATCTGTCGCATGGATACAGCGACAATGTTTCGACTCTGTAAATACATATGTATATAATTCCTGTTTATACAAACAAATAAATTAATTAATTAACATAATCCCTTGTAAAAAATCCTTTACCTGCATATGTTGTCTTCTTACAACTATAAACTTTTTTGATTATTATTCACAATAATTTTGTGGTATGTATACCTTAACCTGGCACCGGTCTAGTCCATTGTGACTATGACCTTAGAACATTTAGATAAATATTTGTATATACCTTTGTTCACTCATGGGCGAACTATATAATCGTGTCACTAACCTGCCATTTTGGGTATTATATCTAATGAATATACATTTTGGATCTTTTATCTAATTGAATCTCAAACCCAATTAATCCATATGGCATACTACTAATGCTGTGCGTTACCTCTAGCCATACCTGCACCTAACAGCACTCTATAATAGTGACCTTCTGTCTAGATGACCTTAGAACATGTAGATAAATATATGTCCATACCTTTGTTCACTTATGGGCAAACTGTACAATTGTGTCACTAACCTGCCATTTTGGGTAACATATCTAATGAATATACATTTTGGATTTTTTTATCTAATCGAATTTTAAACCCAATTTATCCATATGGCATACTACTAATGCTGTGCGTTATCCCTAGCCATACCTAAATTTAATAGCACTCTATAATAGAGCTGTCTAGATGGTGATTGGTGAACCCCAATGGGAGAGGACTGAGTACAGTGATCTAACTTTCTATGGATCATGCTAGACGTAATCTCTCTTTTCAGTCTAAATTCTCCTTTGAATAAAGGGGCTCCTCTCCACTGGCGAGCTACCAATCACTTTATTAATGTAGCTTTGATATATATGGCTTACTTATGGCAACTAAAGTAGCCAAGTGAGGTGCTAGACCTTCAGATTTAGGTCTCTGTGCAGCCATTCTGCACTGCGCGCGCACACTGTAAGGTTAGTTGTGTCACCATGGCGATAGCCAACGCAGCCCATACACAGGAGACACGTGACACCTCGACTAACGAGCCCTTGATTGAGGGGGACTCAATCGAGGCATAGCCCCACCCCGGCCAACCTTCAGCCGTACTGATTGGAACGCACGGATGTATGGGCGGGACTCTCCCCGGTATAAACTCACCTCCTCTCAGCTGTGCCAGGAGCTCTTGATAAAGGCGTGTGATGCGCTGAAACGCGCGTCGAGCGTTTGCAGAACTTTGTTTTTACTACTGGGGTATGCAGACGGCTTATTTTTGAATAACATGGGGAATTAGTACCTTGTGCTCAGTCTTTGTACTACTAGACTATTAGACGGTCTCTCTAGCAGTAGCAATAATAGTTACCTTTGGTATTACTAGGAAATAGGGACTCAGCACCTAAGGAGTCTATCTCAACCTCTGTTTAGACACTAGATTATGTAACTGTCTCTTTAGTAGCAGCAGCAGTTTCTGGCAACAATAGGGGATATATTCAGCTGTTCCTTTAGCCAGCTTAACAGTCTATTTTTCACATACTAGAGAGAGGCTGCTTTGAAACATTTTTTCTAGTCAGTTAGACAGTCTGTCTACAAATTACAGCGTTCGGCTGCCTTGAAGCAGCAGTGTATTAAACTGTATATAGGAGCTAGACCTGGTGAAAGCCATACTCATAGCTCATTTGATTTAAATCTGCCTTGGTGGCCTCTATCTCTGGGAGGAATCTGGTTTATTGGCGGGTATTTACTTCTATATGGGGTCTGTGTCCTTACCCACTTACTTTGGGATATCTGTGGACTGACCCTCATGTGTATCCTGCGAAACCAGTCTCTTAGGTACATTTATTTATCTGCGCTCTAATCAATCTATTGAGACATTTGCTGCTCTGTTGTCTCTAAGTATTGATTATAGATATCAAGTATAAAGTCTACTCCTAAGGTACTTCACCCATGTAAGGAGACATCTCCTATGTATCAACACTTTATCTAAACACAAAGTGATATAATAGATACACACTCTCCTTTAGCTCATTCTAGACTCTCCATTACTTGCAACAATTTAGAGGAATAATACATGACTACACATGGATAATATGTATTTATTTTAAATTGTCTAATCCTACTACAAATATACCAGCGTCTGTGGGAATGAGCTGTGGATTCACGTTTATAGCCGGGATATCTACTAAATCCTGCACATTGGGGGAACCTCCCTCTTAAGGAATAGGGGCTGTGCGGTATCAGATTTAATATAGACTATACTATACAAAGTACTCTTTACTCTAAACTTTATCTCGGATACAGTTGTCACCCCCATTACCTGTGTAGAATATCCACATTGCATCTACCCAGTTTTTAATTCACCTATATTTTCACGAGTGTTTCACCTTTAATACACTTTATTTTTGTTTTGTCCGTAAGCGGCTTAATAAAGGTTATACCCTATAATTATTTTTACTTTTTAGAGATATCAACTTGTGGAATGGATGTCCAACTTTTCCATCTTTAGTGGAACAACCATTTCACTCTAGTCTTTTCTGTCTACTTTAACCACTGTATGGGGTCCATGCCCCCTGATATCTCTGTAACCCTTTAGGAATTTTGATGTGGGCTCTGTCCACTTCTAAGATTTCCTCTCTTGTCTCTAAAGTCAGAGATAACATTGGCTCGTGATTTTTTTTTCCTGCATTGCTATTATAAAGGTTAAAAGACTGCAATTTTATGCTTGCTCAAAGTTGATACATTGTATATCATATATCTCCTGCTGTGTTCTTTAAATGATACTGCAGAGTGCTTCAACACTCAATGATCCTAAGTAGAAAGGTGGTCACTTTATGTTGTCATTTGTTCTCTGCTATACATTAAAACATGTCATGTCTTATTTAACTTTGAGTTTGGTATTGTCTTTGTAACTGAAAAAACAGATTTATAAAAACGTATCATCTCCTTATGCTATACTTATGTTGCTGGCGATGTAGGCCCTAAATTGGATTACATGCTGAAGTGGGTAGGGAAGACTGGCACACCTATTTACTAAAACTGAAAGGCATTACACAATGTCAATCACACTCAGAAACAAATTACAAACTAATATACAGATGGTGTCAGGGCTGGTGCAAGGATTTTTGCTGCCCTAGGCAAACAAAAAATTGCCGTTCCTCCATATGCTCTGCCCACCATGTGACATCACAATGCCCCACCCATATGATCTGCCATGTGGGCCAATGCCAGTTCTGCACACAGTGTATTTTCTCTGAAAAGGCAGTATTTTTACATTAAAAAGCCTGCAGGGACAGGCTATATACACCAGCACCACTACATTAAGTTGTAGTGGTTCTGGTGACTATAGTAGCCCTTTACTATGAAGTAAATCAGAGATTAGTGTTACTAATAATATACTTACCACCAGATGAGGACAAGAGGATGATGATGGGCTCAGGCTGCCGTCTGGCTCCACTTGTCTAGTGTAGAACAGGCTCTCTGAAGGCTGTTTGTAACAGTGCTCACAAAAATCAATTAACAGGAATCAGCTCAATTTTTTTGGGGCCCCATACACAGCTCAAGGTCTGGGCTCCCAGGGCCTGACCATGAGTATGCCTTCAAGGCCCACCCATAAATCCATCTACATGGCCCAAACATGAGTTCGCTCACATGGAGTGTAGTGTATGTGTGTAGGGGATGTGTTGTGTGTTATTGTATAGGATGTAATGTGTGTGTGTTCTTATGGAATGAAGTTTACAGGGATACCAATTTGTGTTACGGATGATGTGAGTGTGTATAAGGGATGCGATGTGTGTTTGTGTGTAAGGAATGCATTGTTTGTTTCTCTCTCTCTCTGTGTGTGTGTGTGTGTGTGTGTGTGTGTAAGGGATGCATTGTGTGAATTTGTGTTTGTATGTGTAAGAGATGCAAGAGGTATGTTTCTGTGTATGTATGTAATGTAATGCAGTGTATGTGACTGTAAGGGGTGCATTGAGTGTGTGTAAGAGATGCATTTTGTTTCTGTGTGTGTGTGTGTGTGTGTGTGTGTAAGAGAATAAGTGTGTGTAAGGGATGCATTGTGTGTTTTTGCATGTAAGGGATGCAGTGTGTGTGTAAAAGATACATTGTGTGAGTGAGGTATGTATTGTGTGTAATGGATGCATTGTGTGTTTCTGTATGTGTAAGTGAAGCACTGTGTATTTCTGTGTATGTGTAAGGATGCAATGTGTATGTGTGTAGTTTGAAAGAGAGGTTTGTGGGTAGGATAGGGGCTGAGAGGGGAGCAGCTCTTTATTTTTATTATTATATTTATTTTGTTAATATACTTTTTTGTATATGTTTTCTTTAAGTTTTTGTATCTTACACCCCCTTTAGTTTATCTCTTACAAGCCAATAGTGTGTCTCTTACCCCCCTCTTTGTATGTCTCCTACATCCTCCCAACCCCTTTTTTTATCTTACTCCCCCAAGCCCCTTTGTGTGTTACTCTTCCCAGCTCCTTTGTGTTTCTCCCCCCCCCCAGGCTCCTCTGTGTGTCTCCCACACAAGTGACTCTGTGTGTCTCTCTCCTGAGCCCCTCTGCATGTCTCTGTCTCCCCTACCAGCCCCACTCTGCTTCTCTTTCACCCCTTCCTCAGCCTCTTTGTTTGTCTTACACTCCCCAGTTCTATAATTATCTCATGCACTTCTAATTACTCTGTGATTAGTTACCTTTTAGAAAAAAAATTAATTCAGTGGGTCTTTTTCATAACAGGACCCTATATAGCATATATACAAAGCAGAGCAACCATGGTGTAACCTGCTTACATAAATATAACAGTGGTACAATAAAAATGGAACACTCACACTTTCCTTTAGGCATACTTTAGGCATAAAAGTCCAAAGTCAGCAAAAGTCATTGGCTGACTTTGAACTTTTATTTGGACTTTGTAAATTACATTTCCATTTTTTTTTTTATTATTTATTGCTTCCAAATTAAAACACAATATTGTGGGTTTTAAATAAAAAAATAATAAAAAATGGAAATGTAATTTACAAAGTCCAAATAAAAGTTCAAAGTCAGCCAATGACTTTCGCTGACTTTGGACTTTTATTTGGACTTTGTAAATAACATTTCCATTTTTTATTATTTTTTTTATTTAAAACCCACAATATTGTGTTTTAATTTGGAAGCAATACATTTACTTTTTATACCATTCAAGTCCTTGAAGCTTCCAGGAATTTTTTGTGGGAATTGCCATCTGATAAATTGGCATACTGCTGAACACCCTCAGAGCCAGGTACTTAAGGCTCTTATTAAGGTGAGCACAATACTTACCACAAGTATATTTACCACATTTTTGCACAGTGCTACTCATCTGGTCTATTTCCCTTCTCTCCGGTTTCTTTGGAGGAATACCATCAATGAAAGGGGTGTATTGCTGCCCAAAGAGCATTGAGGCTTATTTTACGGAGCCAATACCATATAGGCTCCAGACCATGTGAGTGGTTCTAGTTACTCCACTTTCATAGCCTATTAGTATATGCTTCTTCGTCTAGGCACTATAGAGTATAACTCACTATCTCTGCTGTTTTTTTTTTTTTATGTATTTTGATATTAATATACATTTATATTAAATTCAAAATACATTTAGAATGGCGTTATAAATGGTGCACATGGTGTATGTCCAGTCTTTTTAGTAGCCACTTAGTCACAAACACTGGCCAAAATTAGTGTTCAATTTAGTGTTTTGCATTTTTCACGCACAACAAATATGAATGCTAATTTTGGCCAGTGTTTGTGACTACCTGGCTACTAAAAAAAACTGGACATACCCCATTTGTAATACCTTGGGTTGTCTACTTTTGCAAATGGTATGTCATCGTGGGGGTCATTTTAATTCCTGTAACCTGACCCTATAACTTTCCAAAACACTGTTTTACTCGTAGGACATCTATCAATACAAATATGTGTACTTTGTTGCAGTAGCAGTTAACAGTATTGTGACATTCACAGTTAAAATGCCATGCAGAACTAAAAAAATAACACAATTTCTTAATTTCTCAATTTGTTTTATATTTTATTCATCTTAAATTATGTTTAATATACAAATATTTGATGTGACATGAAAGCCCTGTTTCTCCTGAACAAAATTATATATGATAGGTGTGGGTGCACATAATATGAAAGATTTGACTTATGCCTGAACAGACATATAGCGCAAATTCAAGGTTTTGTTTACGTTTTGTTTTGATCACAATTGGTACAACTGCCTCAGTCCTTAAGGGGTTAATAAATAAAAATAAGAATATAAAAAACATTAAATCGCTGTAAACAAACCTTATTTTTTATTTTGGTTCTGATGCTAGAAGGTAAGGTCCCTGTTCACCTGCATCTATGATTATAATCAAACAAAAAACAAAGCTCTCCAACAATTGGCAAAACATTTGGTTGGTTTATTCAGCATCACAGTGAAAGGGCAAGATTTTGAAATGTATGTGTGTCTTTATCAAGCAATGATTTAACACCACAAAATTTTTCCCCCCCGACAATCAATTTAAATGTCCCCTCGTACCTCCCATCCGTCATGATTGGCCGTCAGTGACCAATCATGACGGATGGGAGGTACGAGGGGACATTTAAATTGATTGTCGGGGGGGAACCCGAGTGCGGTCGATTTTCACTTTACTTGCATTTACTCTGTGCCCTTGAGAAAGGCGGTTTGGACCGCCGAAACGCGCGTTGGGCTACCCATGGGCTACCATGGTGACTTGTACTTTGGACTGACAGTACTGATTTAGCAGGATACTATATTCCTCAACTTTGGAGTTGCTGTGAAACTCTGGTACTCTATTCAAAGGGAGGTTGGGCTACATTTGTTTTGGTTTAATGGTGATACTACTTGTATTTATTACCTATATCAGGTTTATTTCATTATATTTTTTCACTTTATTTTCACTCTTAAACTATGCCCTCCTCTATCCTTTCGATTTCTGCATTTTAATTATTAACCATGTGGGACTTGGTGACTGTTATAAGTAAACTATATTGCTAAATTGTATCCATACTCCACACTAGTGTTACATTTTGTTTCAAACTCTCGGGATTGTTATTAGGATACACACTGCAGTTACTTAACAGGCACCTCTCCCTTGTTTAGGCATTTTTTTGCCGTTTGAGTTTTTACTCCTTTTCCAATAAAGTTATTTATTATTTTTTGTGAGACGCCATTTTTGGGGTGGCTTGAAGGTGATCAGCCTGTTCCCAATTAAATAAGGAGCCTGTTGCAAAATCAAAGAGTTCCCAGCCCAGGTAAGGAATGGCAGAGGTTAACCCTGTTTAAGCCCCTTTATTTAATATGATCTAATACATAGCAACCTAACAGAAATGCTGTATACAATGTTTACAGTAAAGTACAATTTTAGATGGTAAAAAGCGCAAAATCATTTAATATAGTGTTGCAAAATATGTACAATTAAGTTTTTACTTTGACTTAAAAAGTATTATATTTTTTAAATCTTACCATAGCAAGATGACATATGTAGTTACTTCGACCAGACCTATATAAAGGATGATTGCAGTGTATTGCAATATTGCACCTCTCTTCCTACACAGCGATAAATGACATCTATTTGTGGCAATCACAATGAAATTGAAAACTAACTTCCAACTGTACGAACTTCGAACCTTAATAGTTTGGCTATTTTAGCCTTAATTTGGTAGTTTGAATTTCAGTTTGCTACTGTTTGAAGATGAGTACACTGTATGAAATTTTAAAATTAATAGAGCTAATATCTTTTGTCATATTCTTTTTAGCAAATCATTTTTTTTTTTTTTTTAAACTCATTGCTTTTGTGCCTGCTGTGTTATAGGCTTCATAATACTGGATTGAATTCCTAATCCCATTTTATTTAAATATTGTACATCTTTGTCTCTTCTGTAGCAATTTTTTTGCTAGCCCACTTTGATTTTCTTCTTCTTCTTTTTCTTCTTTTAAAATATATTTAATGAATGGTATTTGATAATAATGCTGTCTTTAGAATTTCAAGGATTTTTTTCCAGTTAACGCATGTATTACAAGCAAAATATTATACCCACTGATATGACGAGTACCTAAAATATTTAATATTTGAGGATTTACCAAACTTAAAGAGTCACTCCACTACCTAAATAAAATAAACATAAATCATTGTTTATCAATTATGTACTTAATTATACATTTTTCATTGGAGCTATATATTAAAACAGCTTGCAAAAGCTGCAACTTTTTGTCTAAATCTTTTGTACAAATCAAGTTAAAATAGGGTAAGTTCTAAAATACACTTATAGCACGTACATAGTTACCATTGACAATTAAAGGGACACTATAGTCACCTGAACAACTTTAGCTTAATGAAGCAGTTTTGGTGTATAGAACATGCCCCTGCAGCCACACTGCTCAATCCTCTGCCATTTAGGAGTTAAATCCCTTTGTTTATAAACCCTAGTCACACCTCCCTGCATGTGACTTGCACAACCTTCCATAAACACTTCCTGTAAAGAGAGCCCTATTTAGGCTTTCTTTATTGCAAGTTCTGTTTAATTAAGATTTTCTTATCCCCTGCTATGTTAATAGCTTGCTAGACCCTGCAATAGCCTCCTGTATGTGATTAAAGTTCAATTTAGAAATTGAGATACAGTTATTTAAGGTAAATTACATCTGTTTGAAAGTGAAACCAGTTTTTTTTTTCATGCAGGCTCTGTCAATCATAGCCAGGGGAGCTGAGGCTAGAGCTGCATAAACAGAAACAAAGTGATTTAACTCCTAAATGACAGTGAATTGAGCAGTGAAATTGCAGGGGAATGATCTATACACTAAAACTGCTTTATTTAGCTAAAGTAATTTAGGTGACTATAGTGTTCCTTTAAGCATAAAAAGATGATAAAGGACAAGGAAATGTTCATGGTCAGCTAATAAACCTATACAAAGGGAAGAAGTGTGCCAGTAACTAGAGTTCACCTGAAGATGTAAATAGGGATTCCAATGATGCCAACCAAAATATTATTTGCAAACAAAGTAAGGCTAGAGGAAATAACTCAACCATAAGACCTGATGCAGATAATAACAAGAGCACTGGCGTCCCTATTACCCTAGAGCTACAGGGTCAATATAGTGGTGTGAAGATCTTTTAAATTAACACATTTTAACACGATTTCTAGGTGGAACATTAAAGCAATGGGGTGGGTTTTATTATTGGGGAGAGATGTTTTCTAAACAATACCATACCCTCTGACAATGATAGTGTGGTTTATATCAATGTTACTAGGAAGCCATACAAGTGACAATATGGTGATGGTGATGTAAACTACATATTTAACTTATTGGGAATAATCACTACCGAAGGGATCAACGGGACCATATCACTATCATCTGAATTGCAAAGTGCCTATTTGAGTACTCAATTCAGATGTGCTGATATGGAATAGAGGTAACACCTACAAGGATGCTATGTATTTGTTATGTACTGGTCGAGTATAATCCAACAGTCATATTAATAGGAAAACAGGGTGTAACTGCACTAACAATATCTCTTACAGATTGGGGGTGATCTGAAGATATTGGGGTTTTGATTTCCAGGCTTTGGGATTATTGGTAAAGATGAAGGAGTAGATGAATGTCTTGAGATTTATGTGCTAGATAGCTGTTATGAGTGTTGTAAGGAGGAGAAACACTGCCTGTGGGGGAGGTATCTGTACATATTGGACATCTGGGAAGGGAGATAAGCTTAAGATTTTCTAAATTAAAAAGCTTTTTCACTCGACCAACACGTGTGGTGAAAAAGAATCAGAGAGGATAGTACCAGTCTATCCTGGGCATGAACCATGTAGATTAGACATCTACGAAACGGCAGCACACCAGGTTCCAAAAACGAGTAAATGTTATATACAGCATAAAATAAAGTATTAAATAGTGTATGGGGGTAGTTAAAGAAGGACTATGACTAAAATTAGTAAACATGGATCTAATCAGGCTTTAATAAATTGTGCCTCAGACGCACTGAAACTGAAATAGACAAAATAAGAAAATAGTAGATAAGGGGGAAGGAATCTAAGAGGGCAGTCATGATGGTGGAAACTGGTTCTAATATTGCAGGAAATAATCACATGGCCATAGATAACTAGTGCTGTATCTATCTCAACTTGTGCACCCTTGCTACAAGTTTAATAGAAAACTACTATGACCCAAAGGAGAATATAAATAAGGGCAGCAAGCTTATAGCTCAGCTGATCTAAGGAAAACAACAGCCTACTACCAGCACAGGACAGAAAATGAATATCTGCGATAGAGCGCATTATACCTCAGTTGCTGTGCTAAGTCAGCAACTTACCAATACCAAGAAAACATCCCCTTTGCAGAACAGCTACCCAAGAATCTAAAAGAGCAGTAATGATGGTGGTAACTGGTTCTAATATTGCGGGAAATAAACAAAATTTTCACAAAAAAAGGAGGGAAGCGCAACCACAAGCTTGTGCAACAAGTGCTACAACTTTAAATGAATAACAAGCCCTTTCTCAGTGCATCTTGTCAAGGACATAATACATTATGGAGAGAAGAAAAAAATAAATAATATAATAAAAAAAAAATAGAGATAAATGGCCCACCTCTCTATATAGTGTACTGCCAAAATTGAATTTGCAGAGGGTATGGTATGGAGGGTATGATCGTTAATATGATCCTATATATGAACAACCACAATGCTTCATGCAGCTACAACATTTGTGATGCTGTGTAAATACAGCAGTGCAGGCCTGAGCAGCTGCTCAGTAGAAGATTAGTGTGATAAGGGCAGTCATTTAATCTGTATAGCAGCAAATGAAATTGTGTTCATTTTACACAGCCGTTAAAACTGTGATACTTCAACAAATAGGGCTGCATGCTTGCCATATGCAGACCCTCGGAACGGAGTTCACTTTGAACAGTAAGAGAACAAGTCAGTGATCGTTCTGCTCCCATATGTTTTGTGGGTCTGCACTCACTTCTTCAGAGAGTTTAAACGATCACCGATACACCACCGATACACCAAGTCATATATGTATTGCTGTGGATGGTTAGCAAAAATTCATGTTCTTAACCCCTTAAGGACACATGACATGTCTGACACGTCATAATTCCATTTTATTCCAGAAGTTTGGTCCTTAAGGGGTTAAAGGGGAAAATCCCAATATGTAGCATTTAGTACTGCAGTGTTCCATTGGTTTTTTTTTTGTGTGTTTTTAACTAGCGCAGTTCAAGTTATCTTACATCCAAGGATTACCTAGCCGCATTTATACTATCCAAGCTAATACCTCATAGAAAAACAACAGCCTACTACCAGCACAGGACAGAAAATAATTTCCTGCAATAGATCATAGTACCTCCAGTTGCTGTGCTAAGTCAGCAACTTACCAATACCAAAGAACCATCCCCCTTACAGAAAAGC
This sequence comes from Pelobates fuscus, assembly GCF_036172605.1. Classification (NCBI taxonomy): domain Eukaryota; kingdom Metazoa; phylum Chordata; class Amphibia; order Anura; family Pelobatidae; genus Pelobates; species Pelobates fuscus. The sequence goes on along the minus strand of NC_086322.1, from coordinate 75,726,986 downwards.
TACCCAACTGACACTAATAATATATTATATACAATTATCTACAAAATCAAATTTGCAAAGTGAAAGTGAGAAAAGGGAAAGAAAAGCAAGTACGATTTTCTAAATTACTTCATATTTACTTTACTCTATTTTATATATTATTTTTCTTTTCTTTTGCTCTGTTGTGAAATATGACATATTCTATAGATACTAGGAATAGTTATTTAGTGTGTTGTGATGCTGTTCATTCAAGAAATATTTAAGAACAGGTAGATAATGCATTGTGTTCATTTATTAACAGGTGGAATGTAACAAATGTCATTTTTGCTGATTAATAAGAATAATAAGAATAATGCATGTCGAATGTGTTAATAATAGAGATGACAAGAAGTTAATATGAAAATTTCCCATCTCAATAAGAAAGTAGTCCTTGTTTACCAACATCTGTGGCTTGGATTGCACCAATGCCACAACAGCAATAGCACACATGGGACAGGCACACTCCATGCTGGGACAAAGGAAAATAAATTGCTCTCCATTTTGGAAAGCAGACTGATGATCACATGACCTGATTGTTTTTGAAATGATTGGAAAAGGTTGCACAAAATTATTGGAGCAAAAAAAAAAAAAAAAACCCAGTTTCCAGATGCCATCTGAAATCTAAACCAAATTAAGTACCTGCTACTATGTAAAAAATGTTGTATTCACATATTATCTTTCTTTGTTTTTAACTAAACCTTTGCTATCAAAGAGGGATTAGCTATGGAATATTTTTAAATACTGAAATGCATAGTGAGAGGTGATCAAATTATTCACTTTCATCCACTCAAGCATATTTCATGGTTTATATATATATATATATATATATATATATATATATATATATATATATATATATATATATATATATATATATATATATATATATACATAATGTTTTTTTATATGAAACATTAAATAATTTTAATAGTCATATACTATCATATTCGATACAATCATGCATTGCATTATTGTGTTCGATAAGTAAAAAGCCTTTGGTGTCATGTCTTTTCTCTTAGCTCTTAAGTTTTTACCTTTGTTATTGGAGCTGCTTGGCTTTCTAAAATATGTTGTGTGAAACTATATTTGTGTTTAAATACTATTAAATATTAAGGTATCTCTATAGATTCATAGACTTTGTATTGAGCCAAATTACGACTGGGTTGGAGCTTTTAAGGAAAATGTATTATCAAAATAGCATAAATCATCACACAAGTAGTGATACAAATCTTGATGGGCACTAATGTATGGGATTAATAGCCTATTTTCCAAATTCACTTACAGTAAACCCACACCACACTTCCTGCCACGTAGCTCGCCACATCTTCAATCTGTGCTATTTTGTGTCCTCTATATATTGTGCAAATACTGCAATTGAGAAACTCTGCAGGGAATTGACAAAGACAGAGCAAAACAGGAAAGAGAACTAATATGGCACTAAACATGTTACAGCAACACAATAAGGGAAAGAGGATCTGCTTTTTGTTATTTACAAGACAGTCTCACAAATGGAGTGCAATAACTGGCTAGCAGGCTTGTGTTCTAAACTCATGCTTTTTTTCACTTGTGCAACTTGATATTACACTTGGTGTTCAATGTTGAGGGTCAAGTGGTTAATATAACACCAAGCTGAACTTTTACATATTTGACAGGCTTTTCACTTTTACGGTTTACTATATTGTCTATTTTGTTAAACAAATTTTGTTAAATAAATATAACAATAATAATAATAATTTGAATCTAACCATATTATAGACAATACAAATCAGGAAGACTAAATGTATCATCCACATCACTTATGGGTAAAAAAAAAAAAATATCTGCAGAAGAAAAAAAAAATATGGAAAATTGCCAAATAAACTTTTTTCAGGGATTTGTCCTGTCGTTTTGTAACTTTTAAATAAATCTATTTAAGTAAAACACCAGGGGATTGTTTTTTTTTTTAGTTGACATAGGATGTAGGAGACATCTCCATTGTGCGCAAAATTCTGCATAGCCTGCAGTGCTTAGTTGCCAAATTCCCTGATTTCAGATTTTATAGCTGGACCTTATACTTAAGGTACTTTATCCCTACCAGTTTTCTGAATTTTCCAGTATAAGATGTGAAACGTACATGTACATGTTAATTTTTGGGTGACGTATTTATAGCAAGGCAGCCAGTGTTTTGTAATAGGCTTGGAGATTCCTTTCATTACCAACTGCAATTTATCTAAATTTGGGCCAGTCGGATGACAAACTAAATTCCCAAAGTCCAAACTGAAATGTAGCCATATCATGAACCAAACTAAACAAAATACAAAAATGCAAAACAATGTTGTAAGTTTGCCAATAAATTTATATATTTCTAATTTATGTAAGCTTGTTTCTGGTGTTATTGGTACAGAATTTTACTTATCCGCATTAACAGGATCAGATCTTCTTCACCTGGCATCCTCCATCGAATCAGGTTAGCGGAGCCTATTTCTCCTTTACTGAAATGTTTACCATTTTCATGCTACTTGACCACAATAACTTTTCCACATATTCTTGTGTGCCTGGTTTTACGAATTATTTTTTTTTTTCAAGAGATAGAGGGACAGACATAAAGAGAGACAAAAATAACAGAAAAAAATGAGAAGTAGAAAGAGACAGAGAAGAATATTGGCCTATATTAAATTCATAAGGCATATTTATTTTGTCTTCCTTCCTAGCGAAAAAGCCTCATATATATACATTTATGGTAAAGGCGTTTATAGTTTGACCATGTATGTCTTTCTAGATTTTTTTATTTATTTAGATATTTGTGTACGTTTATTTTAATATCCTCTTGCAATATATATTTTTTTAAAATTTAAAACAATTAATATGTTTTAGGAAATACTGCTAAAATGTAATAATCCTCTTGATATACAGGATATACATTGATTTCATTGAAATGAATATAATGAGGGTACAGTAAATAGAAATAGTTGTTCAGATTAAAATTTAGAACAATATATGCAAGATAGTAATATTGTAAGTACATGTTACAGTACCCAAATATAAAAAACAGAGAAATTCCCCTTAGCCCTAGATCAACAAAGTTGAATCTGTGGCTAGGGAAATGGGTCAGAGTAGGTGGTACCAGCTCCACCGAAAATGGGCATGAACCCTTTATTGTAGAAATAATGAAAAACACACACTGGATGCTAAGGTTGTGCCCCTTTAAAAGAGAAACTACCCAGCAAGCTGGTAAGATGACAAACCGACATTAATATTGAGCCTAATTAATCTTAAGATTTGGAGTCCAGCAGATAGGAAAAAATAGGGGAGAGAAACTAGGAAATATCAAATAGTACTAGATATTATTGATATGGTGCATAAAAAAGTATCTCAAAATCAACAGTGATACACTGAATCTTTATTGAACTGCTTATAGAAAGAGATACAATTGCCACTGTGTATCCAAATATAATTCTGTATCCTATAAATGGTTATAATGTCTGTCCTTGGTCTACAAATGAACGCTTTGTTCAAAATGCTGTTCCCAGAGGAGTATAAGACAATAATCCCCTAAACAGTGTGGTCCCTTGGGGTATATCTAGTGCAGTCCATGAAAAGCACAGTATGAGTAAGGGAAAACGTATAGCCAGTACTGATATAAAGTAGTAAAGTAGAAGGGAAAATGTCTAATGACATACAAAAGCAGCAAAAATCATAATGTATAATGAAAGAAGTTGTATCTGATAAAACAAATCTATCGCTGATCTACTGTAATTCTCTTGCTTCTGCTAATAAACACCTTCGGGGGTGTTCTAAGCTAGATGGCTACACACTGTTTCCTATCAAATGATATCGGACTCCAAAACAAAATAAATAATCAAAGAGATAATTGTTAACGAAAATTAAACATAACGAAAATAGTGCAGAGAGGGGTTTCCCTTAGTGCATAATAAGTGGTGTTCGGTGAAGTGTAAAAAGTGCAGTGAATGGGAATCCCCCCGTCTAACCCGACGCGCGTTTCGGAGTCTAAAAGCTCCTGACGAAGTGATTGTGTTGTGTGATTGTGTTGGTTGCCTGAGAGTGTTTGTATGAATGTGTGAACAAGAAAAAAAAAGGGAAAGAGCAGCAACACCAAACATCTGTATATAGGAGATTTTTTTTCCACTAAAAGTGGGTCCTGCAACATTTTGACCTGTGAAGGTCTTTATCACCATACCATTATACAGCTCAAATAGGGAAAGTGTTAACTTGTAATTACATACCCAACCAATAAGGGAGATACAAAGCAGTGTGATTAATTCTTCAAACACACTAATGTAATTATATATAAAGTATCATTGATGAAAAAGGAAATACACAAATGTATAAAATGGGGTTACCTTACAAACAACAAATTACAAAAAACTTGTATGCATATATTTATATATATCTTGAAAAAAAAATCAATACAAGTATCCTGTATATAAATAATAAAGTATATATTTCCAAATGAGCACAAATGAGCATATAAGCTTCATTCAAGAATAGGCAAAAAATTAAGATATTTCCAGTAACTATGTAACAAATTAACAAAAAATATTGCATACATCATAAAAAAATATACAGAATAATACAAGAGTGTGAATTACTTGTCAATAGTGCAAAAGAAGATATATAATAAACTATGAATTCTGAAGACTGATGCATGGAAACTGCAAAATTAAAAGAAACATATACTAACACTACAGGGAGTGCAGAATTATTAGGCAAATTAGTATTTTGACCACATCATCCTCTTTATGCATGTTGTCTTACTCCAAGCTGTATAGGCTCGAAAGCCTACTACCAATTAAGCATATTAGGTGATGTGCATCTCTGTAATGAGAAGGGGTGTGGTCTAATGACATCTACACCCTATATCAGGTGTGCATAATTATTAGGCAACTTCCTTTCCTTTGGCAAAATGGGTCAAAAGAAGGACTTGACAGGCTCAGAAAAGTCAAAAATAGTGAGATATCTTGCAGAGGGATGCAGCACTCTTAAAATTGCAAAGCTTCTGAAGCGTGATCATCGAACAATCAAGCGTTTCATTCAAAATAGTCAACAGGGTCGCAAGAAGCGTGTGGAGAAACCAAGGCGCAAAATAACTGCCCATGAACTGAGAAAAGTCAAGCGTGCAGCTGCCAAGATGCCACTTGCCACCAGTTTGGCCATATTTCAGAGCTGCAACATCACTGAAGTGCCCAAAAGCACAAGGTGTGCAATACTCAGAGACATGGCCAAGGTAAGAAAGGCTGAAAGACGACCACCACTGAACAAGACACACAAGCTGAAACGTCAAGACTGGGCCAAGAAATATCTCAAGACTGATTTTTCTAAGGTTTTATGGACTGATGAAATGAGAGTGAGTCTTGATGGGCCAGATGGATGGATTGGTAAAGGGCAGAGAGCTCCAGTCCGACTCAGACGCCAGCAAGGTGGAGGTGGAGTACTGGTTTGGGCTGGTATCATCAAAGATGAGCTTGTGGGGCCTTTTCGGGTTTAGGATGGAGTCAAGCTCAACTCCCAGTACTACTGCCAGTTTCTGGAAGACACCTTCTTCAAGCAGTGGTACAGGAAGAAGTCTGCATCCTTCAAGAAAAACATGATTTCATGCAGGACAATGCTCCATCACACGCGTCCAAGTACTCCACAGCGTGGCTGGCAAGAAAGGGTATAAAAGAAGAAAATCTAATGACATGGTCTCCTTGTTCACCTGATCTGAACCCCATTGAGAACCTGTGGTCCATCATCAAATGTGAGATTTACAAGGAGGGAAAACAGTACACCTCTCTGAACAGTGTCTGGGAGGCTGTGGTTGCTGCTGCACGCAATGTTGATGGTGAACAGATCAAAACACTGACAGAATCCATGGATGGCAGGCTTTTGAGTGTCCTTGCAAAGAAAGGTGGCTATATTGGTCACTGATTTGTTTTTGTTATGTTTTTGAATGTCAGAAATGTATATTTGTGAATGTTGAGATGTTATATTGGTTTCACTGGTAAAAATAAATAATTGAACTGGGTATATATTTGTTTTTTGTTGAGTTGCCTAATAATTATGCACAGTAATAGTCACCTGCACACACAGATATCCCTCTAAAATAGCTATAACTAAAAACAAACTAAAAACTACTTCCAAAAATATTCAGCTTTGATATTAATGAGTTTTTTGGGTTCATTGAGAACATGGTTGTTGTTCAATAATAAAATTAATCCTCAAAAATACAACTTGCCTAATAATTCTGCACTCCCTGTAATTAACAATTTTTCACCTTCTTGAACCATTTAGATCCAAACATCACATTTTTTGAGTAGTTTCTGTTTGCTCCCTCCCCCCCCCCCCCCCCCAAAGTTTGAATCGGCACATGGTTAATTATTTGTCACTTCAGTTGTGGAATCATATGTCCGTGTGACATGAACTTAGCCTACTCAACGGCAAGTCGGAGGTCGCTCCGCCGGATCGTTCATATATAGCCCCGCCCACAGGGTTGACCCTCTGACCAATCACAGCCAAAGGAGGGATATTTAAATCCCTGAAGTTCCCTAGTTCGTTGCCCTGTCGTAGTTTCCGTTCCTGGTTCCGGGGAGTGCGTTTTCTTGTCCTGTTTTTGATATTCCCGGTATTTTGACCTTGGCTATTCCTACTATTCTGATTTCTGGTTTCCCTGACTTGGCTTGTTTAATGTTATTGTGTATTTCTGGCTTCCTTGACCTTGGCTATCCCTTGACCATTCTCTGTCTTTAACGTATTAGTCCGGCCATTTTAAGGGCCGGTTTACGTTCTATCCTTTTCTGTTCTGTCTATGTAGACGTTACATAGTTCTGCATGCTGGACCACACTAGCAGTCGTGGCAAGAAGTTAATTCTAGTATCATGGTGAACCATAGTGAATTGTATATCTTTTGAGAAAGAATTCAAAGTTGGATTAAAAGGGACAATGGACTTGAATGGGCCACGCCATAATGCAAGAATATTATCTACGTATCTGAACCAATTGTGTACATGTGACTCAAAAGGAAGATGTGGGTAAATTTATTTCTCATCATATAAATTCATGAAAAAGTTTGTGTATATTGGTACCACGTTTGATCCCATAGCAGTCCTATTGATTTGAAAATGAAATTTACCAGCACAGGAATTCCCTTTTGGTGCCCTGCCTTTTGATGCCCTGTGACATGGCTTCCATACCTTCTACATTGGAAATTGAGTTATACAAATTGCAAATGTCAAAGCTTACAAACATATTTGATTCAATAAATATCTATGTTAGCAACCTTTACAAGAAAGTCACTTGCAAATAGGATATAATTTGATGAAAAAACTGGTGCCTTTTTCCAAAAACATGGATAAAGGGAAAAGAACAGAGTCAATACCAGATATGATTGGCCCACCAGGATGCCTTTTAATTTGTTTATTTTAGGTTCTACATATATGAATGGGACTACAGTATTTTCATTAATTAAAAATAAGGCAAGGGCATGATAATCTCCTCGTTCAGGGCATTTGATACAAGATCAGAAACACATTTAACAATAGTTTCAGAGAGATCTGTTAACATATAGGTACAAGCATCTGATAACTGTCTCAGTAACATAGTTGCTATTATTAAGCATCACAATTGCTCTACCCTTGTTAGCTGACATAATGTTAATATCCCTGTTGGATTCGAGGTTTAGTAAGTCTGGTCTCTCAACCTTGCTAGATTAGATGAGCTCCTAGTAAAGAGTGGTGTTTTTAGGACGTTGACACCTTATTTTAAACTAGTGTAATACACTGGGATGGGCTTATGTTTTACATTACTGCTGATGGAGAAACCCTGCAGGGTCTGTGCATAAATACTATGTATCTGACCTTCAATAAACAGATCCTGTTGTATCCTTCATCGAATCTTGGCTGATGTTTGGGTAACCCAAACCCCTAACCCACTTTGGGATTTCGGCAATTCAGAACTTTGGCAATTTGGGAATTCGGCAGTTCGGAACTTCGGCAATTCGGAACATCGGCAATACAGTTCAGTTCGGCGCTTCGGAAATTCGGCACTTTGGCAATGTGGATATTCGGATATTCGGCAACTTGAACTTCGGAACATTCGTAAGCATCTGAATGTCCGAATTGCCAAAATGTGTCCGAAAATAAATTCGGAACAAAACAAATTTCACATGTCTACTTATAACAGAGATACTCGATTGGAGTATAGGGGATCCGTTATACTGGTGGTAGAGGTGTGATGTTCTCCCTACCACCTGACAGCCCGAGCAGAACCAGCAGTGAATGGACCCGCAATACCACCTCTTGAAACTGAGTAACTTGAAAGAGCTGCTGGAGGTCCGAGGACATGTGGCTAGTAACAAATCAAAAGCCACCCTTGTTGCGGAACTAATGGAGAGCGACAGCTCCAGCATCGCTTCAAGAGGGAGTACGGAGGAAACCGACTTCTAGAAAGATGTGCGTTGGAGGCTAAGCTTCCTGGGTCCCAACCCCTGCCCCTGGATATTGCGATGCAGGTGATTGCTCAGACTACTGAGGCCCGAAAAGTGAGAGACCCATGTTCCGGAGCTTTGGTCGGAGATACCGCTCCACTACCTGTACCGACTCTAGTGGAACCGGGGGAACTGAACTCTGCTGCCTTTACAGATGGAGAGGAGAATATTGACATCTATCTCCAGGATTTTGAATGGCAATGCACCCTGGAAGGGCTGGATCTGGCTAAATGCGCTGCCGTCCTAAACAACAAGTTGTCTGGGCTAGCGGCCACGGCATACCGAGCAGTGCCAGACCACGAAATTCACCAATATGGAAAAGTTAAAGAAAGGCTGCTGGCTCTTTATCCTGTGACCCCGGAAGCCTAGCGGAGGAGGTTCCAATGAGTAAAAAAAGGGCACCAGGACTCATACACAGAATTTGCCTTCTGAATGCAACGGGCGGCCCATAACTGGTTGCAAGGGTGCCAAGCGGTAATGCTGGAGGATGCTGCCTAACTGATCTTTTTAGAACAGTTCTTTGACTTTATCACACCAGAGGTCCGAGAATGGGTCCTGAATCACAGGATGCTCGTGCAGATCTGAGTGGATAGAGGCATATTATGCCTCCATCAACTCAGAGGTCCCTCTGGTTCACTCTGAGTAACTGCAACTGTAGGTGTTCCTCAGAAAATACAGTGTTTACATGAGAAAGGCTGCAGGGAGCTATAGTTCTCACCTGAACAACCTCATTAAGCTGAAGTTGTTCAGGTGACTATAGTGTCTCTTTAAGATATTTACAGTCACCCACAAAGATTGGGAACGATTTCTACCCCATTTGATGTTTGCCTATAGGGAAGTACCCCAAGAGTCCACCGGGTTCTCTCCCTTCAAATTACTGTATGGGAGGTGAGTCAGGGGGCCGTTAGACCTAATAAGGGAACACTGGGAGGGAGCATGGCAAAGAGGCAACCCCCATTGTGCCATACATTCTAGAGCTCCGGGACCGGCTTCAGACTCTCATGGAAACCTGAGGGTGAGTCAGAGGAACCAGAAAACATGGTACGATCGGGGCGCACGGGATCGACTGTTGGAAATCAGAAAGAAGGTCTTAGTGCTTAACCCACTAAGTGCTTAGGGCTTTAAATCCACTAAGCAGGATAATGCCATTTTGGCCAATCAGGACCTCCACATAGAGATGCATTGAATTGCATCTCTATGAGGAAAGTTTAGCGTCTCCATGCAGAGCGTGGGGACGATGAACGTCAGAGCTGCCTACTGTGCAGCCCTGAGCCAGGAAGCACCTCCAGTGGCCATCTGAGGAGTGGCCACTTGGAGATGTCCTTAGGGGCAATATAAACACTGCCTTTTCTCTGAAAAGATAGTTTTTACATTAAATTTGCCTGAAGGGAGCTATTATACTCACCAGAACAACTACATTAAGCTGTCGTTGTTCTTGTGACTATAGTATCCCTTTAAGGTTATTCTTATATGCCTACTGCAAGTTGGATCTAATATGTGCAAGGCACATTTAAGATCAGTGATGACTAAATGAGCAGAATTCTTTATATATGAACCATCTATGGACAGAACCAGCTATTTATAGAAATTGGACATTCCACTGACATTATATATAGACTGTGTTTTATATATATATATACAGATTGTGGCATATGTTTACTTATTAGATTTTCAGTTTTACAGCTGAGAATATAGTTATCATCATTACTTTTTTGTGTAAGCGCTACATTCCTTATATATTTGTATTCTATTTTATTAGTAGGTAGTGGTCTCCTACTGAGTAAGCAGCAGCTATTTTATATTTTGATTTATTTGTGATACTCATAGTGCTAGTGGGCTTATTTTCAGAATATTAAGCCCAGGTTATTTACAGGTTTATTGACTTTATTAATAACAGACAAAAACAAACACAGTTAGGGGTGAAAAATAACCCGTGAATGTGAAAAAGCAAGTGAGTAATAGAAAATGAGGTAGTGACAAGAGAACAGGAAAAAAGTGTTGGCGGGAGAGTAGACCTAAGTATGTTAGAATAACTAAATCTTACCCTCTACTCCAAAAAAGTTTGATACTAATGAATCATGCAATGATAAAATAATGCTTGTTTGCTATCACATGGACTAAATTCACTTTGAAAATAATCAAAGTACAAAAAATAGTCTAGCTAAATATAAGCATAATGTATTTATTTCAATGTATAGTCTTATATGAACTAAACAAGGTTTGAAGGATTTTGTATTGAAAAAGTAAAAGAAAAAAATATCTAGAAAACAGTATAATTGCACAGTATTTTGGTTAATAAAACAAATTTATTTTTTTTATTGTCATGTAAACAACACATATTATATAATCAGTGGTGTGTTCAGGTGCCTTAGGTCTCAACCTGAGAATCATATGGTAGCTATAAAGCAAACATGTTGGCATTTCATTTTTTTATTATGGCTCAGTGTAGATTATTCTAGTTTGGTGAATTTTCCTTATATGCCTATCACACTTTGGCATGGTTAAACTTGACAGACATGAAGAGATTATTATAAGTGTTAAAAGCTCTTTTCTACTTCTGAGTGTCCATGGACCATGGGCATGAACAAATACGGTTATTAAAATTACTAACAAGAAAATTGTGTCAATAGCATTGACACTGTAATGATAATTTATTTTTGTCCACCCACTAGGAGCAGGTATATCTTGTTTACTAACTGCAGTTTAGGGCTACTGTCTTTACCATAGATAGGCTGTGCACTCAGTGGCAGCTCAACTATATGGGCAACACCCTCCAAGTTTTTATAAGGGGGAAAATTTTTTTGCAGTAGTTTAAAAACACTAAGATTCTGGTTTAGGGGGTGCTGTGACATGACCACGCACGTGGTTTACACCACGTTGATGATGCAGGATGTCTTGTGATTTAGGGGGCAATATGTGGGTGAGCTGTGGAGAGAGAGACGCCAATGTTCCAGCGTGGTAGGGTGGCCAGTGTTTTAAAAGCTGATGCTTTCTGGTTGGCGATATATAAACTTGTGGAGGACACAAGGGCAGATCCTATGAGGCTGACGGCCTTTGCAGATGAGCCAGACTTGGCGTGTTCCCTTGCGTTAAGTTTGGGAGAAGTTTGGGCAGTGAGTAGGTGCAAGCCATTGCTCACCGTTTCCCCCCTTTCCCTTGGTGATACCCCCTCCAGTCCATTAGTGCTCTCCCCACCTGTCCCTCAGAGCTCCCCCTCCTGTCCCTTAGTGCTCTACCTTTCCCCTCTGTCCCTTAGTGATACCCCCTCCAGTCTGTAGTGCTCTCCCCACCTGTCCATCAGAGCTTCCCCCTGATGTTCCTTAGGGCTCTTACCTCTTCTCCTGTCCCTTAGTGATCTCCCCCTTTTCTTAGTGATATCCCCTACCCCTTTGTCCCTTAGTGCTCTCTTCTCCCCTCCCTCTTTTAGAGATATCCCCTGCATCCTTAGAGCTCTCCCCTGCCCCCTGTCCCTTAGTGATTTTTCCCCTCTCTTCCCTGTCCCTCAGTGTTCCACTCCCCTCCCTGTCTTTTAGTTGTCTCCCCCTCTCTTAGTGGTCCTCTCTCCCCACCTCCCCACCCCATTAGTGGTCCTCTCTCCACCACCCCTCCCTTAGTGGTCCTCCATCTCCCCCAACCCCTTAGTGGTCCTCCCTCTCCCCCAACCCCTTAGTGGTCTGGCCCTGGTTACATATAAACTCTTTCTCCACTATACTGCAGTGATAGCTACTAAACAAAAATTACTCCAAACATGGGGTTAGAAAGGAAAGAGAAAAATTGAACAAAAATGAGACAATATGTGTGTATTTGCAGATATGTATATGTGTAGAATTTTAAAAAGAGGGAAAAATATATATATTTTTTTCTATCTATTGTTCTTATTTTCCTTGCATGGCCAGTGTCATCCACAAAAATATTGATATTGTACTACTGTTTAAACCAGGGCTTGAGTCCTGCAGGAATGCGTGGAAGCGGCATTCCTGCACTTTTTCTACAGCAGGAATGCCGTTCCCATTAGTAGTCCTGCAGGCTTTGATCAAGCCCCCTTCCTTGAGCCAGCAGGAAGATCAAATGATCTGCCTGCCAGCTGCAACAAACTCCCTGGTGGTCCAGTGTGCTGCACTCCCTCGCAGTTCCGGCGCACTGTGAGTGTCAGAGCACAGGCACCAGGTTCCCAGCCTGCGCTCTGTCATCATCAGAGTGCGTCAGAACTGCAGCACACTGGACCACCAGGGAGTTCACTAACAGCACACTGGACCACCAGGGAGTGAACCAGCTGCACGCTGGACCACCAGGGACCCACTGCACCACCATGAAATTAATTAATGCCTCCCCTGCCTGCACATAAGGTAAGCAGGAGGGGGGCAATGCAAAATATATTAAATGTATTTTAAGTCTGTGTGTTTTCCCCTCACTCTGTCACACTAACCCTCTAACACCCTAACCCTGTCTCTCTAACCCCATAACTCTGTCTCTCTAACCCCCTAACCCTGTCTCTCTTACCTTCTAAGCCTGTCTCACTAACCCTCCTAACCTTCCTAACCCTGCCATACTAACCTCCCTAACCCTGCTATACTTACCTCCCTAAATAATCCTAGGTGGGGATTATACCACTTATGCCATATACAGTGAGTTTGTCTGCTCTACTAAATGTGAGTAACCATTTATTATTTCATTCTCCTGGTATTGTTTTACACAGTAAGCACTATTGTTGTCTCTTTTAAATGTTTAGACCATAATCTACTACCAAACAACATATCATCACGTATACCTAATGTCAGGATTCTGTCCTGGCAACCAAGATATTGTTTTATTTTATTGCTGCAATACCTGTTTCTCGCCTCTAGTGGCCTCCCTAACCACTAGTCAATCCTCAGTTTCTCTCACCTGCCTCATATGATCTTCCAAGTCTGCTATAAAAGGCCACACCCAACTCTTCTCATGGCCTTTACATTGAAGTCAGTGTTGTGACATTGAAGTAAGTGAAAACATCCTGTATCCTGACTCCTGAAAACATCCTGTATCCTGACTCCTGAAAACATCCTGTATCCTGGCTCCTGAAAACATACTGATCCTCTGTTGAGACTCTGTGTGTTCTGTCGCCGGAATCCTCCTGAAACTCTTATCTTCAACTATTGCAACACTGCAAAATCCTGTAAGCAACCTGTATAACATTATACTGGAATCTACTTACCTGTTTCAACTGCTGCAACACTGCACGATCCTGTAAGCAACCTATATTACATTACTGGAATCTACTTACCTGTTTCAACTGCTGCAACACTGCATGATCCTGTAAGCAACCTGTATTACATTATACTGGAATCTATTTACCTGTCTGAACTGCTGCAACTCTGCACAATTCTTTAAGCAACCTGTATGATATTATACTTAAAGTACTTACCAGCTTTAACCCTTTCAACCCTGTCCCACCCTGAACCTGGCTGCAGTGTGACATTCCAAAGTTTACAAATCTACTTGGGAATAATCTACTTGGGAATAACATCAAACCTACTTGTATATAAAATACTTAATTCATTTACTTTCAAGGTATCCTGTTTGTGGCATATTGCCTTTATTCTGTTTTAACTCTCAAAGTATCCTTTTTGTGGCATATTGCCTTAATTCTTTCTTACAAGTAAATTGTTATGTCTAAAAAGACAAATAAAGTTTCAACCAATAACCCTGGCAATCGTCTCCTCTCTGACCTGCTCAGGAACATGACACCTAAGTGGGAATTGTACCACTGCATGCTATTCATACTAGAGCTGGTTAGAAGCTCTAAAAAAAGTGAGTGTGACTGTATTAGACTTTTTATACTGTTATTATCTATTTCTGGGCTACATTGCACTGCCAGTATTTCCTTTTGTTTTTACATACGGATGAATACCCTGACCTGACACTGTTTTAGAAGAATTATTCCGGACATATTTGAGGCTATATCTTCTGGTAAATTTTATTGGGACTTTTATTGGACTTTTTATTATTTTGTATATTGGATTTTTTTCATATATTTGTAACTATACTCTGTCTATACTGTTTTGGTGCATCCTTATCTCCTCTTTTGTTTAGTTTTTACTAGGGTTTAGAGGGAGCCCTGCCATTTTATGTGTGCTGCCTCAATTACATATATTCTACAATTTGTGTTTTTTTTTTAGAGTGCTAGTCCTTTTCCATTTAATACTTGGGTAATATTATTTCCTTACAGTATCACACTCACATTTCCATGAGCCTGTTAGGATAACTGGCTCAGGTAATACAGCATAGGTGTGATAGTTATAGTTTCAGATAGGACAGATTGCAGCATATGTCTCAATAGTAAACATACAACACCAGTTAAGGTAAGATAAATAACATTTATTATAAAAGCAATCTAAAAAAAATATATTCAAGTTATTGAAGTGCCACAGTACATAAGTCCACAATACCAGAACACAGCAAAACATGCTAAATCACTCCTAGCATCTTCCTCTGGTGCCTACAAAGTCCCTTTAAACATTTTCCAACGTTTAAATCCATTTTGGCACCAAAACGCAAGCCTAAAGATGCCCCTTTTAACTTCCCATAACCAATTTTAATTCAAATGACTCATATTATACCATTTGTGGCTGCCATCTTTGTCCTGCCCAGAATTGGGCATTGGAAATTAAAAATTATTTCCAATATGCCATAAATACATTTGCATAGCTTGGGAACGAACTTGGTCCATATAGTGTCTCTCTTCTGCATATAAAAGTCTCCCTCAAACTAAAAGAAATTATTATCAGGGATAATAGAAATACCTTTTAAATAAAATCAATCTGTTCAAACTTCCCTGGTTCTTCTAGAAAAAAACTCACTGCCTCATAACCCCTATGATGGTCACTAATGGTGTAGAGACTATGCCATCTTGGTGCTCATGCGGGTGTGATACGTCACTTCGACTTCTGCAGCGTGTTTTCCAGCACCATCTTTGTTTCAGCAAAATTGGTCCTCTACAAGCAATATATTGATGATATATATTTTTAGTTGTAAAAATAAAATCATAATTTTTTGTGACGTTTGTGGCTCTGTTTTAACTTTTCTTAATTTTAATTGTTGAAGTATAAAACTGACATCAGACGTCAGTACCCAAGAAGTTAATTTTTTAGATTTGAACATTTTTATTCTAAAAGACTAGTACTTAAAAAAAAACCAAAAAAACCCCCGTAGATATTAGGTTATATTAATAAAAACAGTTGCCATTTTAACCCATTGCTTACCAACATACAGAAAGGACAGTTTGTAAGATTAAAAAGGGATTGTACAGACAAGGTTTTCCAGGAATCATCCCTAGTTTCAAAGAAACAATTTTACTAAAAGGGTTATAATGAAGAAGAGGTGGAAAAACAATTTAGATGAATCCATGATAAATCAAGGAAGGATCTACTAGTCTATAATGAAAGGGATGTCTCTTTCATTTGTGATTTTTAACTCACAAAGTTATGCTTTTACATTTTTATTAAAGAAACTGAAGTGGAAATCAATCAATAAATTGAATAGTTTGTGTATCTGTCCCTGGCCAAATTAAGAAACAATGCGTGCACGCTCCCTGAAGTAATTCACACCAGACACAAGTTTCAGGTTAATGAAGAACTTGAGGAATGTTTATTAGAGGGGGCAGGCATGCCCCTTATAAAGCAAGAAATACATCATAGCATTGTCAGAGATAACATGAATTTATACATCGATAATTGGTTAGGGGTTAAGTGGTTGATTTATTGCTCGTCCTACCGGGGGTTGATGTCACTGGCATCATGCGGGTCTCCCCCAGATTCCAGCGCCATCTTGTTAGTGAGGGTATTATTCGATGACTAAGGGAAACTCCCTGTCCCTAGCGGCCATTTTAAGTAAATCATGTAAAACGATAAATGCTAATTGAGAATATATATAAAGTAAATAGACATTTTACTAATTTAAGAAATCAGGATAATATCTCATTTCCACAACAGTCCCCCCTTAAAATGGCTATTTACTAAACAGACAACTACAACTGTCCCTGATGTGTCCCTAAATGACTGCAGCACATCTGTCTCAACAGGCCTCGAACACTTCACTCCGTGGGTATCCCGCAGTGGCTAATCCACTACATCTCCCACGACAGACTTTTGCCCGTAGATACAGGCGCTAATCCTACACCATCCCTATAGGAAAGCAGTTGTCTGTTTGAATTGGTGAGACTGGAGAGGTGTGTGTGGAGTGTCACATTCTGTTTCATCAATATCCTGGTGTAGAAATGTAGGAGTTACGTTATCAATGGACTGTCCTACTGTTTTCTGTAGGTATTTCTGTATACAGGGTAGTATGCAGCATGTCAGGAAGAGAAAGATGACTGTTACTGTCAGGGCAGCTATACCTACCTGGAATAAGGTCTTCTGCCACCCATTCATCCATCCAAACCATCTATCCCATGTGTTGGGTACCCCAGAATTCCTTTGTAATTCGTCTGAGAGATTGTCTAATTTTTCTATAGCCATAGTTACCTTCACATTGGGCCCAGTATTGTCAGGAATAAAGGTACAACAGGTCATGGTGTCAGGGAGTATTTTACATACTCCTCCCTTTTCAGCTAGGATCATATCTAAGGCCATTCTATTTTGAAATGTCATTTGGGAGGTAGCTTGTAATTGTTCCGCTAGGCCCTGTATTATAAACCGTTGTTGGTTATAATAAATATAGTTTATCCAGTTAACATTTTTGTTGGCTGTGATAAGTGGCACAAGGGATTCAAATCCCGCTGCTACCTCATCTCTTCCTTTGAACTCATTAGGCACCCCCCTTGGCACCCCTATGGCATCAATATAAATATGTGGATCGAAACTTCCACGAAGGGGTGTCTCTCGTTTAACTCGGAAATAGGTGTGTGGGGAGTCTAGTGAACCTTGGTGCTCGTCTGAAATAATATGAATGGGCATTATAGCCTTGGTCAGGG
Organism: Pelobates fuscus; assembly: GCF_036172605.1. Taxonomy (NCBI): domain Eukaryota; kingdom Metazoa; phylum Chordata; class Amphibia; order Anura; family Pelobatidae; genus Pelobates; species Pelobates fuscus. Next base: position 75,709,560 of record NC_086322.1, on the reverse strand, counting down.
TGCACTCTCCCCACCATAGGCCAGCTAGTTGGGATCTTAGTTGCATATCGCCACATAAATATCTCCTACTGATTTTATATGATTCATCAGTAACGTCACAGGTGGATCATGATAAAAGGCACAATAGCCAGATGGGAATTTCCCCAGGAACTTACCAGTATTTTTATGCATTGTATAACAGGTGTAATTACCTGGATATACTGTAACTCCATCGGGTGGTCTAACACTCCCTTGGGTAATGGGGTATACCTTTTTCCAGGATTCACAGGTAGATGAATTAGAGGGTGATTGTACATAAAGGCTCAGAAAACATGACTCTACCTCGGGGGGGCAGGTCAAGGGGCACAGTTCCTAAATGAGGCCTAGTCCCCCCACATACATAACAATTAGTCTTGTTGTGTGAATTAGCATTATATCTCATCCATTCCAGCCACAGGTTGGTGTCTGAAAACCCGGTTTCTACTGCCATTGTGTCTTCAACGGTGGGATTGGCGATAGCAACCATGTCTTTTAAAGTCTTAATGTGGGGTTTCAGTGGGTTAATGGTCATGTGAGTAGTACCTACCCAGTCAGGTGACGTGAGCATGTCTTGTAAATAAAAGGTTCCCAATTGATTATACGAACTACCTCCTTTCCAATACATACCCATTACATATTCCCCGGCATCTCCCAAGCTGGGGTGTTCTATGTTTAAAGTAAGTTTCATAGGGGTCGACCCTGCAGGCTTACACAGGGTCATTCTATGTAGCAATGGCTTTCCATTTCTGTCAACCTTGTCAAGAGCACATTGGGGCTTGTAGCCCCATGGTCTACCGGTGTTCCATCCAGCTGCTTTCCAGGAGCTACAGTAATCTCCCCAGTGGCGCCCTGTTACACAAATGTATGGGTCTTTCTTGTTAGGTATGTCTTTGTATATGGCAGAATGTTGTGTCTGTGGGAAAGTACAATGAACAATATCACAATAATCAAAAGTAAAAGTAGCCACATGAGTATTTGATGAGTTATACCAAAATGTGTAAACATGATTGTCTTTGGTGATAGCAACTTGTTGGGCCTTTGTTAGGCCGAGCAGAAAAAATAGACACAGGAAGCTCATGATTCAGCAGAGGTAGCTTCCTCTGGATTAGGTACTTTCTTGCAATGTGAAGCGTGTATCCAAGAACTCTTCCCGGCCAGCTTCACTGGTTGTTAGCAATACTTGGTACGGGCCATCGAATCTTGGCTCGAGGGTGTGTTTTCTTAGAAATTTCTTGACCATAACCCAGTCACCAGGGAGTAATTTGTGTGTGCCTGTATTTGAATCTGGATCTGGAATAGAAGAAAACACTTGGGCATGGATTTTGGTCAAGGCAATAGAGAGAGCAGTAACATAATCTACCAAAGCGTCTGACTGGATTTGAAGTTGCTGGGGAAAGTAACAACCTAACCTAGGTGCTGTACCAAATAGGATCTCGTAGGGAGACAGACTATGCTTCCCCCTTGGGGTATATCGTACGCTGAACAGTGCTAAAGGAAGACTTTCAGGCCAGGGCATGTTAGTTTCTTGGGACATTTTGAGCATTCTGGCCTTTAGTGTGCCATTCATGCGTTCTTCCTTACCGCTACTCTGTGGGTGGTATGGTGTATGAAAGGCAAGGGTCACCCCCAGTGCTGTCCAGATCTCTCTCGTTAATAGTGCAGTAAAGGATGTTCCTTGGTCACTTTCAATTACTTATGGTACCCCATACCGGCAAACTATTTCTGTGAGAAGATGCTTAGCTGTAGTTTTTGCTGTAAGGTTAGCAACTGGGGAGGCTTCAGGCCAACCCGAGAACATATCCACTATGACCAGTGCATATTCATACCGCCCACTCTTTGGCATTTGGATATGGTCAATTTGGATCCTTTGAAAGGGGTATAGTGGTTTAGCCAGATGATTAGGAGCAGCCTTGATAACTTTCCCGGGGTTGCATTTTGTGCAAATTGTGCAAGATCTGCAATAGTTCTGTGTCAGGGTAGTAATACCAGGTGCCTCAAAGTATTTATCAATTAAGGAGTTCATCAGATGTTTGGATAGATGAGCTGGTCCATGAGCCCATTGGACAACGGCTGGATACATAATTTTAGGGAGACAAAACTTGAGGTTAATAGCTCTGCTTTTCTTGGGGGGGTTGCTGCAGCTTGTTTCTCTCTGAGAAGTCTAAGATCTGTAGGTAAAGTCTGCATAGTGTAGATGGGGGTTTCGGTAGAGGTCACTCTTCTGTCCACTTCCCATCCTTGTCTGCCAAATGATTGCCCTGGGCTTCCGTTGAGTTCAACCGGCCATGTGCTTTCACCTTTAAAATGGCCACTTCCTTAGGCAGTAGTAGGGCATCCATTAGTTCTGCAATAGCTTCCCCATGTTTCACGGGAGTGCCAGTGGCTGTGAGAAAGCCCCTGGTTTTCCAGATTAGACCAAAGTCATGTGCTACGCCCAGGGCATATCTTGAATCGGTATATATATTGACATGTGTGCCCTCTGATAATTTACAGGCCGCTGTGAGTGCTATTAATTCGGCCTCTTGGGCTGATTTTGATGGCGGGAGTGCAGCAGCCTGTAGTATTTGGCTTTCTGTAGTGACTGCATACCCAGTATGGTATTGTCCAAACTCATCAGCAAATCGGGAGCCGTCCATGAACAGTGTGCAATCAGGATTTGGTAGAGTGGTTTCCTGCACGGTTGGTAAATGAGTGGTCTCCATCTTCATCTGTTTGAAGCAATTATGAGGGGCTTCTGGGTCCTGTTCTGTAGGAGGGGAATCTTCACATATTTCGGTGTGATACCGAGGATAACTGACTGTATTGCAATTAATTATCCTTTTAGTAACTCCCGTCAATGTGAGTTGGTCTTGTGTTGCAGTGCTCCAGGATTTAGCCAGTGGGCCTAAGTCTTCCCATGCGAGTTCTGGAGATTTGTTGAGTGAAACGTGAGGAACAGCCACATCCCAGTGGTGATAGAAGTGTGCTGTCTCCATTGGCAAGTGAACCAGTGAGACCATGTTGCCTTTGGAGTCCCATAACAAGTCTGTCAATGTAATATGCATTTCCACTAAGTGGAATAGCTCTTCCTCGTAGTGTGGATCAGATCCTGGGGTATCTTTGAACCACAATGTGCAGTGTAGTAGGTTTTCGGGTTGTTCGTCATGTGGAATTGCCAATGTAGGCACTTGGAATTCTGTCCGGATGTCAGGGTTGATGTCCAAGCTGTACCAGTAGTGTGGCACTCCCCCCTTGGGAAGTGGCAGAAGAGTGGCCGGATTCAGGGTATAACAGCGTTGAAGAGTAACGTTGTCAGGCAGCAGGAGAGTAGTCTGTAAACGGAGGTGGCGTTGAGAGGAAAGATGTCTGGGCTGTACTTGTTGTAGGATAGCTGAGATGTCATGTGGAGCAAGGACGGTCAGAGGGTGTCCAAGGACGAAATCATTGGTTTTATCCAGTAAGGCACTTGCAGCAAACACGGCACGCAAACAGGAAGGGCTACCCCTGGCAACGGGGTCAAGCATGCACGAGAAATATCCAATCGGTCTCTGACGGGTCCCGTGAGTCTGAGTAAGGACTCCCGAGGCGTGGCCCATCTTCTCAGAGACGAACAATTTGAAGGGCAATTGTTAGTTGGGGAGTCCCAGGGCAGAAGAGGAGGAGATTAACTTCTGGAGGGTGTAAAAACAAGCAACCGCCTGTGGACAGAGAGAATATGGTTCATTCTTCAAAGCATCATATAGAGGTTGCATGAGATGAGAAGCTTCGGGTATCCAGGACCGGCAGTATGTGATCAGGCCCAAGAAGGCATGTAGAGACTGATGAGTAGATGGTATTGGTAAATTCAAAACAGCAAGGATTCTGTTCCTGGTAAGATGACGGGTGCCATGGGAAAGACAATGTTCCAAGAAGACCCCTGAGGGCCGGCGCCACTGTAGTTTGGATTTAGAAGCCTTACAACCTTCGGCTACCAGGAAACACTGAAGATCTTCAGATTCTCGTTCGGCAGTAGAGAGATCATCCGCACAAAGGAGCAGGTCATCAACATACTGAAGCAAAACCACAACAGTATGTGTCTTCTGCCATGGTTCCAAAACAGTGGAAATGGCCTTTGCAAACTGAGTGGGGGAGTTCTGTGCTCCCTGTGGCATGACTGTCCACGTGTATTGTTGACAGCCGTGTGTGAAGGCAAATAGGTGTTGGCAGGATGGATCCAGTGGTACACTGAAAAAGGAATTTGCAAGGTCGACCACTGTGAAGAATCTAGCTGTAGCCGGAACTTGAGAAAGCAAGGTATGTGGATTTGGGACAACAGCTGTGTCCCGGACGGTTACTTCATTGACAGCCCGGAGGTCTTGGACCATGCGGTACAGATCTGGTTGGCCTTTTCCTGTCTTCTTTTTAACTGGGAACAGGAGGGTATTGCACTGGGAAACACATTTACTGAGGGCACCTTTTGCTAGGAGACTATCAACTTGTTTGGAGATGGCAAGTGCTTGTGCATGTTTCAAAGGGTACTGTGGTCTGCGTGGAGGGGTTGCTCCTGGTAAGAGGGTAACAACTACCGGTGGGACTCGTAGGCAGCTATATCATCAGGGCCGGTGGACCAAAGTTCAGTGGGGATTCTGTCCAGAGCACTGGGGGTATCCGTGACCCTTGTTTCATCCTTGGGGGACGTGAGGTGTATTAGCAGGGGTAGGGAACATAGAACAGACGTGTCTTTGCGTGACAGGGGTGTGAGTAATTGTACCTGACCATCTGCAGTGAAAGTGATAGAAGCTTGTAAGCGGGACAACATGTCAGCACCTAGGAGGTTAATGGGGCAGGTAGAGGAGACAACAAATCGTGAGAGGATATCTGAGCCTACACGTAGAAGTTTAGTTAGGGGATTGCTGCAGGGAGTACCATCTACACCAACACAGGAAACATCAAGATCTGATAAACAGGATGGGTCTGGCAGGTCTTGTTCTCTGAGAACACTGCGGGCTGCACCTGTGTCAACCAAAAAGGTGGTCGGATGTCCCTCAATGGGGAGGACCACTGTGGCAAGTGCCCCCCTTTCCCCTGTAGACACTGCCATGGCAGGGGTACTGGACACAGGCTTGCCAGCTACCTATTGTAGGAAATCCAAATGGGCTTGGTCAGGACCAGTGTAATGTCGTGTAGAGGTTGATGGTAGACTAATCTGGGAAACTGGGCGAGCTGCACGAATCTGCCTAGGGGCAGAACGAGCGTCCTGAGATTCACTGCCACCAAACCCATCTGCAGGTGGGGGCTGTGGCGGTGCTGAAGAATATTCCGGAGGTGGAGGAACATATGGGGCCGGTGGGGGTGTTGGCGGAAAATACCTGGGGGAAGAATATCCAAAACCTGCAGACGCAGGATTTGAGAATCGTGGGGATGGCTGTCTGATGTCACTGTAGCTGGGGTACTCTCTCCTGAAATGACCAACCTGGTGACAATGAAAGCAAATCCTTTGTCCAGTTGGGGTTATAACCTGTGTATACTGGGTGGGGGTTTGTGTTGGTTGCATGGGGTACACCTGGGGAACAGAAGTGGGCACAGAAGTTGGAGCGGGGGTAGTAACCATCAGGGGGCTATTCCTCCTCTGTGTGGGCTGTAATACAGACTCCAACCCTTTAGCAACCAAAAAAAGAGTATCCAGGGGAAGGATTCTATACTCGGGACGTGCAAGTATTAAACCTTTACGAATATGTTCCTTGAGACCGGCCACAAAAGCGGCGGATAACATCTGTGTGTGCGCTTTATTATAAACACTAAAGCCAAGGTCAGAAAATGTTTGGGTCAGGCGTGAATGATACTTTTCTACTGACTCAATCTTGTCTTGGACAATATCATTAATGCAAGTGGCCTGGTCAGCCAGTTTATCTTGGGCCCAAGCCCGTAGTTGTTCACAAAAGGTGACACCGGATTGGAAGTCCGTGTCTGTAGTAAGGGGAGCGTCATTGAAACTCCTTGCCATAATCGGCCAATATGCATCACCAGCCTTAATTTCACAAAGGCTAGATAGATCCCGCCAGGCAGCGGAATACGTCTTACGTATCTGAGCTACTCTTCGGAAGAAAGGCATGGGCTGTTTCTCGGAGTCTGGGAGGGAAGTAACTGGAGTGGCAGCCTGTGAACGGTTAAATGTAACTTGCATAGGTGGGGCGCCTTCATGGCAGGGGCACCTGCACATGCAAGCCGGAGGGAACCTGTCTCTGTAGGGGTCTATTCTCATCCACAAAGGAAACTGGGTTTGGGAGACCATGATAGGAGGCTGCATTGAGGGAGGCAGGGGCCTGCATGGCTGGGGGTCCAGGGACATGGGGAGTGACCATCTGTGACGTAGTAGGGTGGAAGCCTGAGGTCGCTGGGGAGTTTGCTACTGCGTAAGCATGATCTGAAGTAGCGGGCTCGTCCGAGCCAACCACCATAAGCGGGAAGCTAGGATCCGTGGCAGGGGAATACAGGACTAAGGCCATGGAGGAGGCAGGGGTCATTGCTGGTTGGGCAGTGTGTAGAAGATGGGCAGACAGGGCGAAGGTCAGCACGGATAAGGGATCGAGGGGAGTGGAGAGAGATTCAGGGAGCAGGGAGGGAGAGGGAGGAGTAGAAGTCAGGTCCACGGAAGGGGTTATGGAGGAGATGCTAGGGAGAGCCGGAATAGTGGGTTGGGACGAGGTAGAGAGGAAGGATGAGAGGAGGGATGACAGATCACTGGGAGGGTCCGGAGGTGGAGGAGGAGGAGTAGGTTGGAACTAGGCAGAGAGGAAGGATGAGAGAAATGATGACAGATCAGTGGGAGGGTCCGGAAGTGGAGGAGGAGGAGGAGGAGGTTGGGACGAGGCAGAGAGGAAGGATGAGAGGAGAGATGACAGGTCAGTGGGAGGGTCCGGAGGTGGAGGAGGAGGAGGAGGTTGGGACGAGGCAGAGAGGACGGATGAGAGGAGAGATGACAGGTCAGTGGGAGGGTCCGGAGGTAGAGGAGGAGGAGTAGGTTGGGACAAGGCAGAAAGGAAGGATGAGAGGAGAGATGACAGATCAGTGGGAGGGTCCGGAGGTGGAGGAGGAGGTGTAGGAGGAGGAGGAGGTTGGGACGAAGCAGAGAGGAAGGATGAGAGAAGGGATGACAGATCAGTGGGAGGGTCCGGAGGTGGAGGAGGAGGAGGAGTAGTAGGTTGGGACGAGGTAGAGAGGAAGGATGAGAGAAGGGATGACAAATCAGTGGGAGGGTCCGGAGGTGGAGGATGAGGAGTAGGAGGAGTAGGTTGGGACGAGGCAGAGAGGAAGGATGAGAGAAGTGATGACAGATCAGTGGGAGGGTCCGGAGGTGGAGGAGAAGGAGGAGGAGTAGGTTGGGACGAGGCAGAGAGGAAGGATGAGAGGAGAGAGGACAGGTCAGTGGGAGGGTCCGGAGGTGGAGGAGGAGGAGGAGGTTGGGACGAGGCAGAGAGGAAGGATGAGAGGAGAGATGACAGGTCAGTGGGAGGGTCTGGAGGTGCAGGAGGAGGAGGAGGTTGGGACGAGGCAGAGAGGAAGGATGAGAGGAGAGATGACAGATCAGTGGGAGGGTCCGTAGGTGGAGGAGGAACAGGAGTGGTAACTCCGGGAAAGGGGGGTGAGGGGACGGAATCAGGGACAGTGGACAATGGGACTGGCGGGGGAGCCGTGGGAACAGGTGGAGTCTGTAGGGGAGGGAGAGGACACGGAGATGGCGGTGGAGAGAAGGGGATATCAGGGGAAAATGGAGGATGAGATAGTGGCGAGATCAGGTCGGGCACTGGAGGGGTCTGTAAGGGCAGCTGGACAGCGGAATGTAATGGGACGGGGTAATAGTAAGATCCATCAGCTCCGAGTACAGGACACAAGGGAGTAGGGGCAGGTCCCACATTTGGAGGGGGTGGTGGTTAGGCATCGATGGGGGGGGCGGGACATGAGTCGTTGGATGCATTCTGGGCGCCATCATAGGGCGGTGGCCGCGGGACAATCTGGGGAACATCATTAATACAATCATTTCGATGATACACATAAACTGTTTGTCCCCCAAACTCTAGTTCTTCCTCCATCCAACCTTCTCGTTTGAGTCCTCTAGCGACTCGATACCAAGCTTCTACAACTTTAGTCATCCCGTGGTCTAATAGTAAACCCTCTTTGTCAATGAGTAGCTTTCTCCAAAACTCTGGCTGTAGGCTACCGCTGGGTGACATTTGAAAATTGCAAACCTTGGCTATTTTCCTCATCCTCAACACCGCCTCTTCTCCTGCTCTCTCCTTCACAATATCACAAGCTAAAAGTCCCTTAGCAGGTCTAGCATGTTCCTACCCCATTCTAGCCAAACAGAGAGTGTACTGCGACAGAGACAGGAAGGAGGAGTAGAAAGGGTGAAGCGTCTACAGTGCTCGACTGCCTCGAGGACCGAGGTCCTGTGCGTCTTCCCCAAACGTAGACTAGTCACAGGGAGTCCGCTCACCCGAGATGGTGATCATGGACTAGCGTGGATGAGCGTGGGTGACTAACACAGCTCTGGGCAGCAAACAGAAGAAAGGTATAGCACGAAGGAAAAGATGAATGTAGCAAGGCTAAGCAATAGGCATTTACAGAAATCACATATGTAGAGATGTGTGAACACCCCTGAGTCTAGAGCGAACCACACAGCACACACACACGCACCTAGGGTACCCACACTATAACAACAGTTGAACAAAATCCACAGAATAGCAGAAAGTAATATGGCCATGTACATATTAGAACGATGCGCATATAAACAGTGAAACACAGCAAATCACCCCTGATCCAGTCAGGTTAATACATGAATAATCCCAGTCTTCTTCTAGACTGTATCCCAACCCTTCGCTCAGTCGTCACCAATAACATAGTAATAGTCACAGTACAAGAAAAACCCCAACCCTCTACTAAGGTGGTCCCCAGCCTTCACCGGCTGTCACAATATAGAAACCCCAACCCCCTACTAGGGCGGTCCACGGCCACTAATTTAGTCGACGAACAATTACAAAAACCCCAACCCTCTATCAGGGAGGTACCAGGCTCCTAAATCGGCCAACGAACAATACAAAAACCCCAACCCTCTATCAGGATGGCCCCAGGCTCCTAAATCGGCTGACAAACAATACAAAAACCCCAACCCTCTATCAGGGTGGTCCCAGGCTCCTAAATCGGCCAACAAACAATACAAAAACGCAACCCTCTATCAGGGTGGTCCCAGGCTCCTAAATCGGCCAACAAACAATACAAAAACCCCAACCCTCTATCAGGGTGGTCCCAGGCTCATTAATCGTCCAACAAACAATACAAAAACCCCAACCCTCTATCACGGTGGTCCCAGCCTCTAATTCGGCTGTTGCGTCCCCTGCCCGCTAGGCAGTCAAGCTAGAAATTAAAAAAAAGACAACTTCATACACCGGCCATCACTCACGTGCATACATACATTCAGGAGGCAGATAAACAATCGACAGGTTCGTTAAAAGAGGCTCCGGAAAATAATTTACCTGTCTTGTAGCCTTCTGGAAGCCGGAAGTGGACGCGAAGGCAGACCGGCACAAAACAGGAGAATACAGGCAACGGCTGTATTCTGGAGGTGATCAGGCTCCGGGTGTCCCACTTTCTGGAGGTCGGCTCCGGTCCGTTGGTTTCCGGCTCCCCGAACCGGCGATTCCGGAGCCCCACGTTGGGCGCCAAATGAAGTGGAAATCAATCGATAAATTGATTATTTTGTGTATCTGCCCCTGGCCAAATTAAGAAACAATGAGTGCACGCTCCCTGAAGTAATTCACACCAGACACAAGTTTCAGGTTAATGAAGAACTTGAGGAATGTTTATTAGAGGGGGCAGGCATGCCCCTTATAAAGCAAGAAATACATCATAGCATTGTCAGAGATAACATGAATTTATACATCAATAATTGGTTAGGGGTTAAGTGGTTGATTTATTGCTCATCCTACCGGGGGGGTGATGTCACTGGCATCATGCGGGTCTCCCCCAGATTCCAGCGCCATCTTGTTAGTGAGGTTATTATTCGATGACTAAGGGAAACTCCCTGGCCCTAGCGACCATTTTAAGTAAATCATGTAAAACGATAAATGCTGATTGAGAATATATATAAAGTAAATAGACATTTTACTAATTTAAGAAATCAGGATAATATCTCATTTCCACAACAGAAACATTAGCACATTTTAAAACAGAATGAGAAATTTTATTGGTGATAAACCAAAAATTGTATACAGAAGGGTAAATAGTCTTAAGAAAGTTCTCACTAAAAGCTGACATGAGAGATACGGATATGTTAGGTGATGATCTTAAGGATTTTCTTTACTTGTGGGCAGGGCCGGACTGGGAAATAAAAGCAGCCCTGGAAAAAATTCTATACCAGCCCAATACTGGGCCTCGCCAGCATAGTGTGCAGATAGAGAGGTGGAAAAGATAACGTAAAATAGAAAACTCTAGAGTAAAGCACTCATAGGGCTTCAAAATAAACACAAAAGTGCAGATTTATTTTAAGCAGACGTCTATTTGCATACAACCAATGTTTCAGTCCAACTACCTTGTCATATTAAGGACAGTTTGGTAATAGGACTGAAATGGTGAATGCATGCTGTTGTACATCCGTAGAAAATTAAGAAGAATAGCAAACATAATTTTAAGAAATCCACAGATACATATGCCAAAATATAATTTGAGCCCTAAATTCTTCTGTCCTTTGTGTACTTGTGTGTCTATGTATGCAAATATATCTGTGTGTGTTTGGGTGTGTCTATTTTTTGTGGTGAAAAAAAATATATTTTTTTTAAAAGTGACTCACCAATGTCTATTTTCTGACTGTACTTCCATGTTCCTCCTGATCTTCTTCTTCCTTGAGTGCTGCCAGCTTCATCTCCAAACCTCTCTCTTACATGAAAGTGAGATGAGGGCCTAAGGAGGTAGTCACAGCTCCCAGTGTAACTGTGGTGGCCATTTTAACGTTTGGCCACTTGTTGGCACTGGGCACACAGACACCAGACAGTCTGGCTCTGTATTGCTGGACACTGGGGGCTGCCTCTGCCAATGATTCTGTTCTGCATCTTGAAGGAGTAGTGGCCCTGGGAGAACAGCACTGACAACAATGTGCTCTCTCCATGTCATGCTCCCTCCCGGTTCCTACAATTCCCAGCAAAGACACATCATAGACTAGGATTAATCACTACTCTATGATGTGTCTGTGCTAGGAATTGTAGGAACTGGGAGAGAGCATGACATAGAGAGAGAACAGCACATTGTTGTTCTCCCTCAGTCCTCCAGGGCTGGCCTATCTGACAGTTGCACTGCTGTCATTACAACTGAGTGTGTTGCCAGACCGGCCCCACAGCAACACCATCATCACACTTGTTGCGGCCACTGGCAGGGCCAGTGCATGGATTTTTGTTGCCCTAGGCAAAAGTAAAGTTTGCCGCCCCCCCATGTGACATCACAATGCCCCACCCATATGATCTGCCATGTTAACTAACGCCAGTGCTGCAGTGCTGCCGTGTTTACATTAAAAGGCCTGCAGGACACCAGACACCAGAACCACTACATTAAGCTGCAGTGGTTCTGGGGACTATAGTGTTTCTTTAATGTGAGGTAAACTAGAGATTAGTGCCACGAATAATATACTAGATTGCCTACTTACAACCAGATGAGGATGATGATGGGCTCTAGCTGCAGTCTGGCTTCATTGGTCTGGTGTAGAACAGGCTCTCTGGAGGCTGTTTGTAACTGTGGTCACAAAAATCAATGTTCTGGGAGAACGGGAAGCAGCTCCATTTTTTAGGGGCCCTTTACACAGCTCAAGGTCTGGATCCCAGGGTCCACCTTCATGTTCCACCAATATGTGTGTAAGGAATGCATTGTGTGAATCTGTGTTTGTACGGGATGCAGTGTGTGCGTCTGTAAGGGGTGCATTGAGTGTGTGTAAGGAATGCATTGTGTGTTTCTGTGTTTGTAAGGGATGCATTGTGTGTAAGGGTTGCATTGCTTGTGTGTGTGTGTCTGTGTAATGCATTGTGTGTGTAAGGCATTGTGTGTTTTTCTGTGTGCAAGGGGTGCATTGTCTTTGTGTGTAAGGGGTGCATTGTGTACCCGCAGACCATACAGGGCTCGGCCATGCTACAATGAGGGAGTGACAGGAGGGAGCGCTGAGCCCATCTCCTCATGCTGCGCCCGGGCGGTGCGCCCTCATGGAAGCGCCAGCCCGGGCAAAGCTGCAGCCACCTGAGGCTCTCTACAGAGCTCTCGGGCGGCTGCAGCATGAGGGGGGCCGGCGCTCCTGGCGGCGCCCCTTCCCAAGGGGTGCCCTAGGCGGCTGCCTAGTCTGCCTAACAGGTAGCGTGAGCCCTGGCCCACTGGCCACAATGGAACTGTTGATCCCGGCTACGGCCAGCCCCCTTTGAGTGAGCCACACTCCTACTTGATGAGGTGCTATGTAAATGAAACCGCCCGCAGTGGCTCCCTCTGTTTCTGCTAATTCCCTCAGAATTGGAGGGAAGCTGTCAGAGCGCTATGCGGCCCCAGGTGCCGCGGCCAACCGGGAAATTTCCCCGTATCCCGGTGGGCCAGTCCGGCCCTGCTTGTGGGCAATGTAGAGCCTGTAATGTGACTAATATAAAATCCAAAAAGAGCGAGAAATTATAAAAATACGTTTGATACGTTCTTAGAAGAGATACCATAGCAAAGTCCAGTAAAGCAAACCAAATCAGCAACAGGAGATTTCCTTTTGAAACCTGTGGGGCTACAAGTAATCAGATGGTACCACTAATTCACTTAGACCTGAATAAATCATTATTATACCTTCATGGAGGAACATCTTTGGAAGGTGCACACTGCCTCTCCAATCATGTTTTGCAACCACATCATCAACATTTACCATGACCTTTCCTTGAACACCTTACAAGCATGCAGGAATTGAAGTGCCTAACAGAGGCCCTCACTGTGAAAGGCCTAAAGTACCGATTGGGTTTCTTCCTCTACATGGACGTATGCAGACATTTTTTCAGGGGGGGCATTATTGTAATGACATCCATGCTCGGCCCCATTTTGACAGTGTTGTGAAGGGGAGGGCATGGTAATTATCACATAAAGCGCCTGCAAGCAATGGGTTGAGAAACCTGATGCAAAATCTTTTTAGAAGAAACAAGTTGACATTGTCTGATATAAGTATTGCAATCTCTATGCACCCCATTATTCAAATGCCCATGATCAAGACACTATAACTGTAAATTATACAAATAAAAATGTGTAATCTACATTTGGTGTTAGATTTGTCCGCAGCAATAGGTGGCATGCACAGCACCAGCTAGAGCACCAGATTGTACCTACAGCACTTTTCAAATCACACACCAGATTGCACCCACAGTACCAGATTTCCCTTGCAACAGCACCAGACTGCACACACCAAGCTATTGCCACATCACTAGGTAGCATGCACAGCAGCTACTACAGTACTAGGAGATGCTAAAAGTACTACCTATAGAACCAAAAAGTACCCACAGTACCAGATTGCACCCCCAACACATGCTGCACCTTACAAATGCCAGTAATAATAATAATAAAGGGCCCTGGAGAGTGGTCTCTCCAACAGGCCTTCTCGGTATCCATTAAAGAGTCACTCTAATGAAAAAACACATCCGCTTTTGTGTTTTTTATCCCATCTTTTGTATGTCTTACCCCTCTTTGTGTATCTTACCCCCTTTAGATTATTTTATCTTCCTTTTTTACACACAATTTTCCCCTTTGTGTGTCTCTTACTTCCCCCAGTCCCTGTGTGTTACTGTTCCCTTCCTCCGTTCCACTGTGTGTCACTGTCCTCTTCCCCAGCCCCTTTGTGTGCCACTTTATCCCCTTCCCAGCCCCTCTGTGTGTCACTTGATCCCCTTCCCAGCCCCTCTGTATCATTGTCCCCTTCTCCAGCTCCTCTGTATGTCATTATCCCCTTTTCAGCTCTTCAGCTCCTCCATGTGTCTAATTTACAATTCAGCCCCTCCATGTGTCTCATTTCCCACCCCCTGTCCCTCTATGTATCTTCCCCCCTCCCCTCCTGTGCCTGCTGACCATAAAATAGCATGGCAGAGTGGACCACAGTAGAGGATCTTCTGTTTCCTCTACCCGGCTTGGCCACGCTACATACATCATTACATGCTCCACTTGTGCTGGTCACCCAGACATTGCGCAAGGAACAGATCCAGAACCTATTCTCGGGACAGGCACTGAATGTTAAAAAGGTGTGTGTGTATGTATATATATATATATATATATATATATATATATATATATATATATATATATTTATATATTGAGTTACTCCAAATTGAAGCAAATTGAAATGTGAATTGCAAATTTAAGGCAAAGTTTGATTTGAAAAAAATAAATCTATTTTGGTCTCAATTTTGCAATTCAGTTTTCAATTTACTATAATTCAGAGTTTAGTAAAGAACCCTATTGCGTGTTTTCATTTCTGCAGAACTCCTTAATGCAATAATTACTGTATGAACAGCAATAAACCTCTCATATCACATGATCCTTTACCTACCCTCTATTACTCTGTACCAGTGAGCATCTTCCCATATTGTCCCTTACACCAGTGTTATCCCTCTTTCCATACTTCCCTATTATCCTTCTCTTCACCACTTTCTGTCTTTCTGTACATATTACCACCATCTTCTGTACCTCTCCTCATATTCTGCCCCCACACCTTCTGCTTTCTATACCGCCCCCCACACACACACACACACGCACAAGAACTCATATGCCCCCTTTCTAACATCCTCCTCCACTACTCTACCTGCTGCAATGTTCATGCCTATGGTCTGCTGGCCTCTGGTATTGCCCTGGACATGACTCATCTCCCTCTATGGGAGCCTCCTCAGTTAACTGCAATGCGGAACTCCTAATGGGGCCTGCATTCACTATGGCCATGAGCCCTTCCTTATATCGATTATGCCCATTGTGCTCTATATTTTACTTTGTACCTAGGTTCCCCCTCCCGGACCTTTTGATCTCATTATGAGTGACTCCTGAATTGTCTCGGAGGTACCACTGGGCTTACTGGGAGTATGTTCTCCCTCACTTTGTGAAGCATCATTGCTGAATTGTTTATTTATGTCCTGTTGAACGTTGAATTTCTTTTTTTTTATTAGTCCAGACTCTCATCATTAATCCAGGATGACATTTCGAACACTCACAGGAAACAGCCTCCTATGGGCCCTGATGGGTTACTTCCTGCTTTAGCTCAAAATAAGCAGAACTCTTGTTAGGATTTGACCTGCTCCATTTCCTCTTTAGGGTTCAGGGATGGGTCTGAGGATGTTTTGGCTCAAACCCTTGGCTGGGCTGCAGTGCTGCAGGCTTTCCATGATATCAGGGGCAGCATCTAAGGTTTGTTCCATGCTGAAATGGTTCATATTTTGTAACTTGGCATTATTCCAAAGGTTATTTATGAATATATGTGCTTCATGCTTTTTGTAGTTTATCCATATTGATTCCTTTGCAGTACACTTTCGTCAATGTTTATTGGCCTAACTTACTGAAAATATGGATGGTTTGCTATAGGAATTTTAGTGGTGGGTGGTTATTTTAACCTCACCTGGGACCCCCGCTTAGACAACAAATCTGAGACACTCCAAAGAGATGCAAGGCACAGACTTAAATTATCTATTCTCCTACACAGCTACCAGCTGGCAGATTGCTGGCGTATACAGAATCCCTTCACAAGGGACTTCACCTTCTCCTCCCATGTTCAACAATCCTGCTCCTATTTCTGCTTTCCACAGACACCTACATTTATTGCATGAGTCATTCACATCCCCCATCCTATGGTCTGACCACACTATGATTTCTCATACTTTAAAACCTCCCAACAGCACATTTATCACTTTTGGAGGCTACATGATTCTCCACTTAACTCTCCTGAAGTCCAACAGAAGATATGAGATACCATCAATAACCACCTTGTAAAAAATTACATAACAGATGTTCCCCCTATTACGCTTTGGGAAACCCACAAATGCGTAGTAAGAGTGGAATTTATCAAACTTGGGTTGATAGCCAAATAGCAAAAAAAAAACAAAAACAAAGGATTACACACCCTTTTTGACAAACCACACTCATTAGAACTATAGCCCAATGAACGTTATCCCCTGATACAAAAAACTAACTGACACAAGGTGGAAATGTCAACAGATGATGCATCCTCACTGGACAGACTCATAGAAACAGATGAGTTACTAGCAGCCATAAAGAGCTCACCCTTATACAAGAATCCAGGTCCTGACAGCTTTACAATTCGCTACTATAAACAATTCTATGAACAACTCACAACATTGATTCAACATTGATTCAATGCTTTCATATGGGGAAGGCTTAAGGCTTAATGCATGATCAGCACTCACCACACATGTGTATTATGTCACCCCCATTGGCTGATGTCAGTGGAGGTGCGTGAGCCAGTGCTGAGGGACATCAGAGCTGGAATAAGGTAAGTGACTGAAAGGGTTTTTTATGGATGGGGACTGCTGCTCAGGCAGATGGACACTTTAGTGTTAGGAATACATCTTTGTCACTAAATTAAACTCCCCTGTTGGTGCAACTGGTGCAATTTTAAGAAGAATTCACAGTGGAAGGCTTGTTTATAGCTTTTTGTTTGTGATTGGGTATTTTGGGGACATCTATTTAGACATGGACTTGTGAAATCAAATTGAACTCAGAAATTCATTGTAATTGGCTGACTTTAACTCGAACTACTCACAATGTGGTAGAAGACTGTTCAGAAACACTAAGGAAATATTAATGTTGTCTTTCTCACTCTATTACTACAGTATCAATGTATCTGTTAATCTATGTACTTTTTCATATTTTGCTACAACCTGAAATTCAAGTTGATTTGTTTGCCTTGATTTATATAACTATCCTTGCAATTTGACTTTGCACAATATCTCATTATAAAACAAGGTACTTGGACGCATAAGTGTTTTCAACTGTGTTAATTCTTGGTAGCTTCTTGAGCAATTACTGCTGAATGCCTACTAATAGTGTTGTCGCGAACCCGAAATTTTCTGACTTCAATGGGCAGGCGAATTTTAAAACCAACAGGGACTCTTTCTGGCCACAAAAGTGATGGAAAAGTTGTTTCAAGGGGACTAACACCTGGACTGTGGCATGCCGGAGGGGGATCCATGGCAAAACTCCCATGGAAAATTGCACAGTTGATGCAGAGTCTGCTTTTAATCCATAAAGGGCAGAAATCACCTAACATTGACACCTGTCCTCAAAGCCCTGCCCTGATACACACTGACACAGAGCAGAATAGAGACTGTTCACCGTCCACAGAGACCATGATACACACTGACACAGAGCAGAATAGGGACTGTTCCCCCTACATAGGGTCACTTGGCAGATATGGATTGACACCTGTCCTCAAAACCCCTGATACACACTGACACAGAGCAGAATAGGGACTGTTCCCTCTACATAGGGTCACTTGGCAGATATGGATTGACACCTGTCCTCAAAACCCCTGATACACATAGCTTAAGCATTAGATTTTAAAGAAATCATTTTTTTTCACTGTAATAGAAGAGCAGTTGCCTGCCTGCCAGCTTCTGTGTCAGGTTGGATGCCTTGCCCATTTGCACAGTCAGTGCCACCACTCATATCTGTTTTAACAATAGCTTAAGCATTAGATTTTAAAGAAATCATTTTTTTTCACTGTAATAGAAGAGCAGTTGCCTGCCTGCCAGCTTCTGTGTCAGGTTGGATGCCTTGCCCATTTGCACAGTCAGTGCCACCACTCATATCTGTTTTAACAATAGCTTAAGCTTTAGATTTTAAAGAAATAATTTTTTTCACTGTAATAGAAGAGCAGTTGCCTGCCTGCCAGCTTCTGTGTCAGGTTGGATGCCTTGCCCATTTGCACAGTCAGTGCCACCACTCATATCTGTTTTTACAATAGCTTAAGCTTTAGATTTAAAATAAATAATTTTTTTTCACTGTAATAGAAGAGCAGTTAGTTGTCTGCAAGCGTCTGGGTGTCAGGCCTCCTTCAGCGTGTGCTCTGCAGACCTGTGCCAGCGTACTTTGACAGTTGCCAATCATATCTGGTGTCTCTTTAGCGTGCTTTTACAAAGAAAAAAGGTTTCCAGTGTAAGATAATAGCAGCCAGTCAGTGTCCTTCAAGCGGCTCTGTCAGGCCTACAGTGTGTGCTCTCCAGAACTGTTCAAGTGCACTTTGCCAATCATATCTGGTGCCTCTATAGCGTGCTTTTAAAACCAAAATTTTGTTTCCACTGTAATAGAAGAGCAGTTGCCTGCCTGCCAGCTTCTGTGTGAGGTTCACAGTGGATACTGTGCCCTCTTGCCCAGTGCCACCACTCGTATCTGTTTTTACAATAGCTTAAGCTTTAGATTTAAAATAAATATATTTTTTTCACTGTAATAGAAGAGCAGTTGCCTGCCTGCCAGCTTCTGTGTGAGGTTCACATTGGATACTGTGCCCACTTGCCCAGTGCCACCACTCATATCTGTTTTTACAATAGCTTAAGCTTTAGATTTAAAATAAATATTTTTTTTTCACTGTAATAGAAGAGCAGTTAGTTGTCTGCAAGCGTCTGGGTGTCAGGCCTCCTTCAGCGTGTGCTCTACAGACCTGTGCCAGCGTACTTTGACAGTTGCCAATCATATCTGGTGTCTCTTTAGCAGGGCCGCCATCAGGGCATGACAACCGTGACAATTGTCACGGGCCCGGTGGTCCTGGGGGGCCCGGCCCGCGGCCGGATTGCTGGTGCGGGCCGGGACTGAGAAGAGGACTCATTTGTCGGGCGGGCTCGAGTCCCGACAGTAGGGGGGCCCAGCAGCTTAGCCTCTGTGCCGCTGGATGCTGGCCGCCCCTGTGTGCCGCCGGGAGAGAGCTGCCTGTCACCGTGCACTGTGACTGCAGACAGTGCACAAATCCGGATCCCTGTGACTCCTGTCTGCAGCTCCGCCTCCACGGGTGCAGAGCTGCAGACCATGATTGATTGTCAGCGAGCTCAGCCAATCAGAGCTCGCGAGACAATCTCCACATGGTCTGACTGCAGCTCTGAACCCGTGGAGGCGGAGCTGCAGACAGGAAGGAGAGCATGGGACCACGAGGGTGCTGCTGCTGCAGGAAAGAAGATCACCAGGGACAGAGGTAAGTTATTTTATTGGCTCACTCTCACTGCCAACCTCCCCTCACTGCCACCCTCACCTCCCCCACTCACTGCCACTCTCACCTTCCCCACTCACTGCCATCCTCCCTTCCCCCATCACTGCCACCCTCCCCACTCACTGCCACCCTCCCCACTCACTGCCACCCTCCCCTCCCCACTCAATGCCAGTCTGACACCCTCACCCCCCCACTCACTGACACCCTCACCTCCCCCCATCACTGCCATCCTCCCTTCCCCCCATCACTGCCACCCTCCCCACTCACTGCCACCCTCCCATCCCCACTCACTGCCACCCTCCCTTCCCCCACTCACTACCATCCTCCCTTCCCCCACTCACTGCCATCCTCCCTTCCCCCATCACTGCCATCCTCCCTTCCCCCATCACTGCCACCCCACTCACTGCCACCCTCACCTCCCTCCACTCACTGCCACCCTCCCCCACTCAATGCCAGTCTGCCACCCTCACCTCCCCCATTCACTGCCACCCTCACCTCCCCCACTCACTGCTACTCTCACCTCCCCCACTCACTGCCACCCTCCTGCTGCTGCAGGAAAGAAGATCACCAGGGACAGGGAGTCACTTCACTCTTGAGGTAAGTTAATTTATTGTCTCACTGCCACCCTCCCCTCACTGCCACCCTCACCTCCCCCACTCACTGCCATCCTCCCTTCCCCCCATCACTGCCACCCTCCCCTCCCCCCATCACTGCCACCCTCCCCTCCCCCCATCACTGCCACCCTCCCCTCCCCCCATCACTGCCACCCTCCCCTCCCCCCATCACGGCCACCCTCCCCTCCCCCCATCACTGCCACCCTCCCCTCCCCCCATCACTGCCACCCTCCCCTCCCCCCATCACTGCCACCCTCCGCTCCCCCACTCAATGCCAGTCTGCCACCCTCACCTCCCCCACTCACTGCCACCCTCCCTTCCCCCATCACTGCCACCATCCCTTCCCCCCATCACTGCCATCCTCCCTTCCCCCATCACTGCCACCCTCCCCACTCACTGCCACCCTCATCTCCCTCCACTCACTGCCACCATCCCCTCCCCCACTCAATGCCAGTCTGCCACCCTCACCTCCCCCACTCACTGCTACCCTCCCCTCCCGCAATCACTGCTACCCACACCTCCACTCACTCACTGTCACCCTCACCCCCACACAAAGTCATCCCCTTTACCATGCCACACTCACATCTATCCCTGCTAATCCTGTATCACACTCCCCTCCAACAACGTTGCCACACTCACATTAATACATCCAATCCTGTCACACTCAACACCTTTCGCTCTGCCACACTCACCATGTCATAATAATCCCTCAATCCTGTCACACTCCATCCTCCAACCACGGCCGTTTCTCCACAGCTGCCCCCACGGAGGAATCTTGGAGATGCGCCGGGGTAAGACCACCAGTCGATTGGTTAGATGCCACGGAGTGTATTGCAGAGTGTCTCCATCAGGAGTAGCCAGGTTTGTTCAGGTGTGGAGTTAATTTATTTGCTGGTTTCTATAGTTTTGCCGGGAGCTCACTCCATGTGCGACCGTTTAGCATGGCGGTTAGGCCCCGCCCCCCCACTGAAGGGGTTTTAACCCCCTCAGCAACTTGGGATGGGGGGTGGGAGGGAGAGGGGACCTGCAGTGTTTTCCTGGAACTGGAGTGTCCCTTTAACCCCTTAAAGGACCACTCTAGGCACCCAGACCACTTCAGCTTAATGAAGTGGTCTTGGTGCTAGGTCCAGCTAGGGTTAACCCATTTTTTTATAAACATAGCAGTTTCAGAGAAACTGCTATGTTTATAAATGGGTTAATCCAGCCCTCAAAGCCTCTAGTGGCAGCTCTTGCCCCGCGTGCGCATTCAGCCGAATGGGAGGAGAGGAGGAGGATCGGAGGAGAAGAGCTCCCCGCCCGGCGCTGGAGAAAGGTAAGTTTTAACCCCTTTCCTCTCCCCAGAGCCCGGTGGGAGGGGGACCCTGAGGGTGGGGGCACCCTCAGGGCACTATAGTGCCAGGAAAACGAGTATGTTTTCCTGGCACTATAGTGGTCCTTTAAGGACACATGACATGTGTGACATGTCATGATTCCCTTTTATTCCAGATGTTTGGTCCTTAAGGGGTTAAGCATGCGTGGGATATGCATAAGGCTATCCTAACTATAAGATAAGGCCAGGGACTAATGAAAGTATTTAGAAAATTGGGCAGACTAGGTGGGCCGAATGGTTCTTATCTGCCGTCACGTTCTCTGTTTCTATTAACACCCCTCATCCTGTTACACTCCCTCCTCCAACTATGTCACACTCATCCCCAAATCTTTCCCTGCCACACTCACCCTGTCACTTTAAGCCCCACATTCACCCCAATTCTGTCACACTCTACTTCTCTCATTCTGTCACGCTCACCCCCACCCCTGTCTCTTTCACGCCCCTCGCCCTGTCACCAGTGGTCTATCCTGGTTTTGTGCTGCCCTAGGCAGGACAAAACTCAGGCGCCCCCTGGAAAATGCCGCCCAAGGCAAATGCCTTGTTTGCCTCGCGGCTAATACGCTCCTGCCTGTCACACTTACTCTGCCAAGTTAACCCTATATTCCCCCTTCACAGTTACACCATGAAGACAGTAATCATACACAGTCGTGAAATATAGCTTCTCCATAAACACAATGCACAAAGATCACAATCAGCCCCCCATACATACGAGCTTCCAATTGCTCACATGGTCCCAGACACACACATGCTCACAGAGACACACATTCACTTACAAGGATACTTGCTGTCTGACACACACTCTCAGACACATTTAGAAATACACATTGTGAATGTATGTTTGTTTGTGTGTTTCTCTGTGCATCAGTGTGTGTGTTTGTTTCTTGTTGCTCAGACCTTGCGACTGATGGACACCTGCAATTTTCCTGAAAGGTGAGTATTTCTGCCTGTTACATGACCACGTACGTGCTTGTAACTTCCTAGGACATCTGAAGATTACTACATTGGTAAGTTGTATTAAAACACATAGAGCAAGTCAATTTGTGTAACATTTGTTTGCACTGCACTATTTGCACATTGTTGTATATATTTGCTAATTGTTTCCTGTGTTATTTGTTTGTTTTGATATTTATATTTATTATTTATTTGCACTTTTTGCGAATTGGGGGGGGGGGGGGGCCAGACCATTTGTTCTGTTAGGGGCCCGAAAATTTCTGGTGGCGGCCCTGCTCTTTAGCGTGCTTTTACAAAGAAAAAAGGTTTCCAGTGTAAGCTAATAGCAGCCAGTCAGTGTCCTTCAAGCGGATCTGTCAGGCCTACAGTGTGTGCTCTGCAGAACTGTTCCAGTGCAGATTGCCAATCATATCTGGTGTCTCTATAGCGTGCATTTAAAAACAACATTTTTTTTTCACTGTTATAGATTGAATAGCAGTTTAGTGTCCTTCAAGCGGCTCTGTCAGGCCTACAGTGTGTGCTCTGCATAACTGTTCCAGTGCAGATTGCCAATCATATCTGGTGTCTCTATAGCGTGCATTTAAAACCAAATTATTTTTTCACTGTTATAGATTGAATAGCAGTTTAGTGTCCTTCAAGCGGCTCTGTCAGGCCTACAGTGTGTGCTCTGCAGAACTGTTACAGTTCACATTGCCAATCATATCTGGTCTCACAGTAGCTTGCACGCATAGTACCACTAATCCCCCAAAAAATGACAGGCAGAGGCAGGCCACCCTGCAGGGGCCGTCGTGGTCGTGGTGCTGTGATTCCCTTTTGCCCTAGAATAATGCCCAGTTTTCAGAAGCCACGTACCCTGAACTTGAAAAGTTCTGAGGACATAGTTGACTGGCTAACACAGGACACCCAATCTTGTACAGCCTCCGCTCGGAACCTTGACGCACCATCCTCCTCCAGCTTAGCTTCAGGCACCTCTCAAGATAGAACTCACCCGCCTGCCGCCACCACCAAAACTAGCACCACAGCCGTTTTACTTGGTATGTCAGAGGAGTTATTCACACACCCGTTTGAAGAAATGAGTGATGCGCAACCATTATTGCTAGAGGATGTAGATAACAGGGATATGTCTCAGGCAGGCAGCATTAAACACATGGAGGTACGGTGTGATGATGATGATGTTGTACCCACTGCTGCTTCCTTTTCTGAGTTTTCAGATACAAGCGAAGCGGTTGATGATGACAATGCGTCCATGGATGTCACGTGGGTGCCCGCTCGGCAAGAAGAAGAACAGGGCGAAAGTTCAGATGTGGAGACAGAGAGGAGGAGGAGACGAGTTGGAAGCAGGGGGGGGGTCGTCGCAAGGAGCTAGTGGCACAGTCAGACAGCATGCATCGGCACCCGGTGTCGGCCCGACAGCACGCCAATCAACGCATGCTGTGTCCACCACCAGAATGCCGTCAATGCAGAGCTCAGCAGTGTGGCATTTTTTTGTGTTTCTGCCTCTGACAACAGCGATGCCATTTGCAACCTGTGCCAAAGGAAACTGAGTCGTGGGAGGTCCAACACCCACCTAGGTACAACTGCTTTGCGTAGGCACATGATCTCACATCACAAACGCCTATGGGATCAACACATGAGTACAAGCAGCACGCCTACTCTAAGTCGCCATCCTCCTCCTGGTCCAGCATCTTCAGCCACGTCAACCACTGCTGTCCTTCTTGCCCCCTCTCAACCATCCGCCACTCCGTCTCCCGCCTTGAGCAGTTCCCGCTCATCTGCCCACAGTCATGTGTCTGTCAAGGACATGTTTGAGCGTAAGAAGCCAATGTCACCAAGTCACCCCCTTGCCCAGCGTCTGACAGCTGGCTTGTCCGAACTATTAGCCCGCCAGCTTTTACCATACAATCTGGTTGAGTCTGAGGCGTTCACAAAATTTGTAGCTATTGGGACACCGCAGTGGAAGGTACCCGGCCGGAATTTCTTTTCACAAAAGGCAATCCCCAACCTGTACTCGATTGTGCAAAAGGAAGTCATGGCATGTCTGGCACACAGTGTTGGGGCAAGGGTCCATCTGACCACTGATACCTGGTCTGCAAAGCATGGTCAGGGCAGGTATATCACCTACACTGCGCATTGGGTAAACCTGCTGACGGCTGACAAGCATGGAATGCGTGGCATTGCAGAGGAGTTGGTGACACGGCCACGACTTGCAGGCAGTCCTGCTGCCACCTCCACTACTCCTCCTACTCCATCCTCTTCCATAACCTCCTTGGCTGAGTCCTCTTGTGCTGCTGCGTCTTGCTCCACATCAACGGCACCCCCCAGCTCCCCAGGTACTATTCCACATCCCGGATCCGGCAGTGTCACGCCGTCTTGGGTTTGACTTGCTTGAAAGCAGAGAGTCACACCGGACAAGCACTCCTGTCCGCCCTGAACGCACAGGTGGAAAAGTGGCTGACTCCGCAGCAACTGGATATCGGCAAAGTGGTGTGTGACAACGGAAAAAATTTGATAGCGGCATTGAAGTTGGGAAGGTTGACACATGTGCCGTGCATGGCACATGTGTGTAATCTGATCGTACAACGCTTTGTGCATAAGTACACTGGCTTACAGGACGTCCTGAAGCAGGCCAGGAAGGTGTGTGGCCATTTCAGGCGTTCCTACACGGCCATGGCTCACTTTGAGGATATCCAGCAGTGAAACAACATGCCAGTGAGGCGCTTGATTTGCGACAGCCCTACACGTTGGAATTCAACACTCCTAATGTTCGACCGCCTGCTCCAACAAGAAAAAGCTGTTAATGAATATTTGTATGACCGGGGTGCTAGGACAGCCTCTGGGGAGCTGGGAACTTTTTTGCCACGTTACTGGACGCTCATGCGCAATGCCTGTAGGCTCATGCGTCCTTTTGAGGAGTTGACAAACCTAGTCAGTCGCAACGAAGGCACCATCAGCGACATCATACCATTTGTTTTCTTCCTGGAGCGTGCCCTGCAAAGAGTGCTGGATCAGGCCGTAGATGAGCGTGAAGAGGAAGAGGAAGAGTTGTGGTCACCATCACCACCAGAAACAGCCTTATCAGCATCGCTTGCTGGACCTGCGGCAACGCTGGAAGAGGATTGTGAGGAAGAGGAGTCAGAGGAGGAATGTGGCTTTGAGGAGGAGGAGGAGGAGCAAGACCAAACACAACAGGCATCCCAGGGTGCTCGTTGTCACCTATCTGGTACCCGTGGTGTTGTACGTGGCTGGGGGGAAGAACATAAGTGATGACATGATAACAGGATGTCACAGCACAACGGGAATCTAACAGGGGGAGAGGTGGAAGTCATCCTCCTCCTCCCACGACCATGCCGGCAAGGACAGGACGCTTTAAAGACGTGTTGTTGATGGAGGACATGCGGACCTTTTTAAGTCCTACGCATCGCCACAGCCCTTCGGGATCCACCCTCAGAGAGCGACTCGACCAACAGGTAGCAGACTACCTTGCCTTAACTGCAGATATCGACACTCTGAGGAGCGATTAACCCTTTGACTACTGGGTGTGCAGGCTTGACCTGTGGCCTGAGCTATCCCAATTTGCGATAGAACTTCTGGCCTGCCCCGCTTCAAATGTCCTGTCAGAAAGGACCTTCAGTGCAGCAGGAGGTATTGTCACTGAGAAGAGAAGTCGCCTAGTCGATTAAAAAAGGCCTGATGAGATGAGCTGCCTTGGGCTAAAAATGGTCCACACGCTGCTGTATTTTTTTTTTTTTTTAATTCTTTATTTTTGCGGTGCTTTGCATGACAGTAAAACAGTACATTGCAAGTCAGAATTTCCAGTATATAGCATCAACATATTTATCTTGCATCTTGTGAGACTGCACCAATTATATAATTTTATAAAATACAAGCAATAACTTGGATCCGGGTCATTAACCGCTTAACCTGTGTTATTTGTGTGTTAGAGTCGTATATTCGGTGCTGGTATCCGCGTTCCGTGTGTGAAGTAGTTATGGAGTATGTGGTGCCTCCATGGTTATGACACTTGGGTGTGCCTGTATGTGTCGGTATGGTGTCCCATGGGCATATTGATGGGTGTGTACTAGTGAGTGACTTCTGAAGCGTGTGGGCTGTCCAGTGCTGCCTCCTGCCGTGAGTGTGGTCTCTGCCTCACGTGATCGAAACTCCTAACCTAGGGAGTCGCGGGAGGGGGGGGTGGTCGTGGTAAGAGTGTAGCAGTCACTCCATTAAGCGTTTGTGGTATGTCCCCGTCTTAGGTGTACCAGTCGTGCGAGAGTGGGTCCCGTTGAGCCTGTGGTGTCAGTCAAGTACGGTCCATGTCAGGGTTAGGCCTGTCGATTGTTGTACGCGTGTCAGTCTTCTAGTAGGGATTGCAACAACATAAACAATAAACCGTTTAAACGTCCTTTTGTAACTCAGGTATGGTGTGAAGGTGAAGTTAGATAGGTTTCTCCTGACCTATGCTTTTGTATGCAATTCTTGACTCGTTTTAGACTTCACAAACCCTCGAGCTTAAAGCTCTACACCCACTAAGAGTGCAGGACAAACCCTAATCTTTGCAGAATAATGTACGTTGCCATATGGACACTTTGACGGTAGGTAATGGGTCGTATACAACCTGTACCTTTACTATGCTGCCCTCTTAAAGGCCGGCTACTGTTCATATATATATGCTCATATATATATAAGGTCAGCATTTAATGGGCTTTAGCAATATATACATTTTGTCAGACCATTTAATCTTGTTTTTGTAGCTTGAAAGTAGTGAGATGTGTTTATTAAATTTTAGTGCCCCTATTCAGCCTTAGGAGGGTAATGTCCCCTAGTCATGGGACACTGAGCTTGGCTTTAACCTCTATCAGATGTTTGGAGACCTTACAAACTGACAGCCACCGGCTCAAAAACAGGTTTCAGGAGAAAGAACAAGGTAATAAACAATTGTGATTTTCGCATTGAGTGTACGAACTGTAGGAATTATGGTAACGTTTCCAAAACGGCACTTGGTTACCAAAATTGGGCTCACAAAAAAATAAATATATATATATATATATATATATATATTGTTGCCCCCAAGAACAATGGGGTACTATAAGAAATGTTAAACGTTCAATGAAAATAACTTTGCAGTCTTTAGACCTGAGGTAAAGGTGAGCGCTGGGAAGGTGTCCTTAATGTGCCTCATTGTCAGCCAGTCCCTGTAGGCTGTCTTGGGTACGAGGACCGAGGGCTTCTGTTCCGCGGTACAAACGTTGCGGTGCGCTCTGGGTCCCAATTGGTAGTAGAGGGTCTTGAGGGTGAGTTGGCGGTCGGTGGGTCCAGTCCCAAGGCCTGTATTATTGTGGGTGCCTCTTCCATGGAGGCAAGTGTGAGTTGGGATCCGTTCTGTGGTATCACCAGGGATCCGTGTGCCCCCCATCGATAGGTGATGTCTGCTGCCCTCAGTCTGTTGGTGACCCCCGGCTCCAACCAATTGACTGAAATCCTCCAAGATGGCACCAATATACCAGTGGTCTAAGCATCTTCCCACCTTGGCCTAAAAAGGGGATGTGATTCCACAATTAAAAATCGCTGCCATATACACGTCCACTGATAGGAGACGCGGAAGGTATTAAACTGATATGAACAATACTAAACTCACCACTCCTATCTGGTGGCACATTAGCTTGCCCGCGCAGTGCCCCAAATTTCAAGTAAGAGGACCGACCAAGCATCTTCTTCCATCTCCCTGTTACATAAATCAATGCCATATCCATAGAAATTGTACATAATATCCAGGATAGTTTACAGGGCCAAATCATGTCGCCTGTTGAAAGAGGTGACCTTGCTCGGGTCCCAGGTGTGCGGTTCCTAAAATGGCTGCCATATACATGTCCACTGATAGGAGACGCGGAAGGTATTAAACTGATATGAACATTTACTAAACTCACCACTCCGAGTGCTGTTATTTATTTAATTTTGTTGTGGTGAGGCTTTACAGGACAGAGTGCTTCTCCACGGGACATGTTAACTCATGGGCAGCTGGCTCATCAAGGAACAAGAGCAGCTTGAACGAGGTGACCTTGCTCGGGTCCCAGGTGTGCGGTTCCTAAAACGGCTGCCATATACACGTCCACTGATAGGAGACGCGGAAGGTATTAAACTGATATGAACAATACTCCACTCCTATCAGTAGGTCCGTCCCATTGTGATTTATGCCCCCCACCCACCGCGCAGGGATGGGGGCCGGGGGGAGGAAAGTTGGCCCCCACCCACCGCGCAGGGGTGGGGGCCGAGGGGGGGGAGGACAGTAGGTCCCCCCATTGTGATTTATGGCGCCCACCCACCGCGCAGGGGTTGGGGAGGACAGTAGCTCCCCCCAGTGTGTATCATGGGCTTTGAGGACAGGTGTCAATCCATACCTGCCAAGTGACCCTATGTAGGGGGAACAGTCTCTATTCTGCTCTGTGTCAGTGTGTATCATGGTCTCTGTGGACGGGGAACAGTCTCTATTCTGCTCTGTGTCAGTGTGTATCATGGTCTCTGTTGACAGGGAACAGTCTCTATTCTGCTCTGTGTCAGTGTGTATCAGGGGCTTTGAGGACAGGTGTCAATCCATACCTGCCAAGTGACCCTATGTAGGGGGAACAGTCCCTATTCTGCTCTGTGTCAGTGTGTATCAGTGGTTTTGGGGACAGGTGTCAATCCATATCTGCCAAGTGACCCTATGTAGGGGGAACAGTCCCTATTCTGCTCTGTGTCAGTGTGTATCAGGGGTTTTGGGGACAGGTGTCAATCCATATCTGCCAAGTGACCCTATGTAGGGGGAACAGTCCCTATTCTGCTCTGTGTCAGTGTGTATCAGGGATCATTAGGATAGGTGTCAATCCATATCTGCCAAGTGACCCTATGTAGGGGGAACAGTCCCTATTCTGCTCTGTGTCAGTGTGTATCAGGGGTTTTGAGGACAGGTGTCAATCCATATCTGCCAAGTGACCCTATGTAGGGGGAACAGTCTCTATTCTGCTCTGTGTCAGTGTGTATCATGGTCTCTGTGGACGGGGAACAGTCTCTATTCTGCTCTGTGTCAGTGTGTATCATGGTCTCTGTGGACAGGGAACAGTCTCTATTCTGCTCTGTGTCAGTGTGTATCAGGGGCTTTGAGGACAGGTGTCAATCCATACCTGCCAAGTGACCCTATGTAGGGGGAACAGTCTCTATTCTGCTCTGTGTCAGTGTGTATCAGGGGTTTTGAGGACAGGTGTCAATCCATATCTGCCAAGTGACCGTATGTAGGAGGAACAGTCCCTATTCTGCTCTGTGTCAGTGTGTATCAGGGGTTTTGAGGACAGGTGTCAATCCGTATCTGCCAAGTGACCCTATGTAGGGGGAACAGTCCCTATTCTGCTCTGTGTCAGTGTGTATCAGGGATCATTAGGATAGGTGTCAATCCATATCTGCCAAGTGACCCTATGTAGGGGGAGCAGTCCCTATTCTGCTCTGTGTCAGTGTGTATCAGGGGTTTTGAGGACAGGTGTCAATCCATATCTGCCAAGTGACCCTATGTAGGGGGAACAGTCTCTATTCTGCTCTGTGTCAGTGTGTATCAGGGATCATTAGGATAGGTGTCAATCCATATCTGCCAAGTGACCCTATGTAGGGGGAACAGTCCCTATTCTGCTCTGTGTCAGTGTGTATCAGGGATTTGACTATCTTTATTCAGATTAAAAAATTACAATTCCAGGAAAAATGTAACAAACATTTACAAGAACATGTTATGCACATCATAGAAACAACGTGAACCTCTTTAAAGCCACAAACGTAAGACAAAAAATACGTTCACACAATGTGTAAGGGTTTGAAAGAATATTCTGAATCCTTACATGTTTACTTTATCGTTTGTTTGATTTTTGTGAACCATATATAAACTACAAGCAGCGTGAAAACTATAAAAACTCAAGTGGCCATGCTGATCAAATTAAAAAGTATGCTTTACACAGCGTATAAGGGTGATGTCACAGCACAACGGGAATCTAACAGGGGAAGAGGTGAAAGTCATCCTCCCCCTCCCACGACCCCGCCATATCTGCCAAGTGACCCTATGTAGGGGGAACAGTCTCTATTCTGCTCTGTGTCAGTGTGTATCAGGGGTTTTGAGGACAGGTGTAAATCCATCTCTGCCAAGTGACCCTATGTAGGGGGAACAGTCCCTATTCTGCTCTGTGTGAGAAAGAGGAACGGGAAATGAGTAGCTCGGCATCCAACCTTGTGCAAATGGGGTCTTTCATGCTGTCGTGCCTGTTGAGGGACCCTCGTATAAAAAGGCTGAAGGAGAACGACCTGTGCTGGGTGTCCACGCTACTAGACCCCCGGTCTCTATTCTGCTCTGTGTCAGTGTGTATCATGGTCTCTGAGGACGGGGAACAGTCTCTATTCTGCTCTGTGTCAGTGTATCAGGGGCTTTGAGGACAGGTGTCAATGTTAGGTGATTTCTGCCCTTTATGGATTAAAAGCAGACTCTGCATCAACTGTGTAATTTTCCATGGGAGTTTTGCCATGGATCCCCCTCCGGCATGCCACAGTCCAGGTGTTAGTCCCCTTGAAACAACTTTTCCATCACTTTTGTGGCCAGAAAGAGTCCCTGTTGGTTTTAAAATTCGCCTGCCCATTGAAGTCAATGGCGGTTCGCGCAGTTCGCCGGTTCGCGAACATTTGCGGAAGTTCGCGTCCGCCGTTCGCGAACCGAAAATTTCGGGTTCGCGACAACACTATTAATGACACATTTGCCAGACACTGCTTATGAAAAGCATCTTGTGGCTCACAATATGATTCTTTTCAATACCAGTGTGATAGAATGCATAGCCTTTGTAGAGAAATAAGCAGGTTTCAGTTTGTGCTTCACGTAATGTTTTGTAGTAAATTGAAAAGATCTTTATGCACACTTCCATTAGTTCCCACCTAAGTCTGTCATTGATCTTTCATTTTTAATTCTAAATAAATTTGTATACTATATATATATATATGTTTCTCCTTAGTCATTATAAGCTAACTTATGTAGATCTGAAACAAAAGCCAACTCTTCATAAACCCAAATATTATAATTATGGGATATCACTTTTACCATGTACAGTTTTTTCTACCGATAGATGTAGTTTTACCCAATGGTGTCCTTCCAAAATGGATACTTTACAGAAGTGTCAGTGATTGGATAGGAATAATATGTGGGTTACTTGCTGAGTAAGAAGTTATATAAGTTTAAATTAGCTGGGACAAGTTATTTATAGTGGCGTGTAATTATGAAAATGTTGAGGAACACTATAAAAAAAAAAAATATTTGTGTTAATAAATATTAACCCTAAATGTTAACTTCAAAGCTTAAACAAATAGTTTGCATGTTTGCATTTTAATGCTCCATTTAACTTAAGATAGTCTTGTAATAATGCAATATATTTGTCAAAATGACCAATTTGCACCAGCTTAGTGTATGCAGTATATTTTAGTTTTCATATTACTTGCAGTGTTATATTTGGGTTGTCAGCAAGATATGATATATATTAGTGAAAATTTGCATAAACACAACATTGTATTTACTAAACAGTAACTCATGATGAACTGAAAACTAAATTGCAACATGTAGGTCGACATACAGACGTTTGCAAAATTCTCCAACTCTCATATATTCAAAACCTGATTACATTTCACATCATTTGACTAATAAAATACATTTACTTAACTTTTTTTTTTTTATTAAATTGACCTACGAATATGGGTTGTTTTCTTCGGATTTTAATAACACTGACAGGGTGATTGTTTTAATAATATGCACATATCAAGCCTACAAAGTATTAAATGTAAAAATTCTCTGTCCTCGACAAAACATAATGACCATGAAATGTCATTCATTCCACTAGAAAGCCTGACATTTAATGTATTACATTCCTCTATGTTAAAGATTCCACATTTACAGGAGAATATCCCAGAAATAAATATATTCACAGTTCTTTAAGTACCTGTAACATCAAAGTAATTTCCTAGAGATTGAAGCCTTGCAATATATTGTCTTCTTTTGTCTTTGGCTGTATGCTGCAATGAATATTAACATGAGATACCTGGTTCTTCGAATGCTCAGTAGGCCTACAGTTAGTTCACATCTCTGGTATGGTGCGAAAACAATGCTATTATAATACATTTGTAAAGTGGGTCTTGGAGGAAATGACCTGGAACAAGGGAGAACTTTCAAGTATGCCTATTAAGGAAGTGACTGGGCTAATATAAGATAAAAAATTGTTAGTATTAAGAGTGGGATTTATTTTGTAATTTAATGATTGTATATTATGCATTTCTGAAGGTAATGTTAAGGGAGTCGACTCATCTCAATGTCATTGTTTGATAAATTTAATGACAATCAGTGCATTATTCTATGGTTAATGAGCCATAACTTTTTTGCAGTTTTACCTTAATTCTTATGAACTATCAATACTTAGGTCATACACCACCTGTCTTTAGGCCAAAGTATTGGCTTATTCTTTCCTTATGCTGCATGTGAATAGAAACCAATTATTTTTAGTTAAATGCATGTTTTTAAGAAATAACAAAATAGAATATTTAAAAATAGAAGATTCAAAAATGCTTCCCCCCCCCCACACACAAAATAGGTATGTTTGGACAATTATTACTGAAATAATTTGCATTCCATTAATGCATTTTTTCCATTGTGCAATTTTATTAAAGACACGGAGGCTCATATTATGCATAACTCTTTCTTTATTTCCTCAGCAGCAAAGATAGAGGAATAGAAATATTAACAAAATGAAAAGAAAAAACTGTATAGGCACATAGGCAACCAATCACAGAATAGAGGAAGTAACTATATAAGTCCTGTGTCTCCCACAAACCCCTCTTTCTTTGCTGCTTCCTCATACAGCTAAGTAGCCATGTTTAGCTCTCTTACTCATTGCACTTTAATTGTGTTATTTCTTATAATTATTGTTATTTTGCTGAATTTGCTTATGGTATTGCTTTTTTTTTTATTGCATTCATTGTTTAATTTGTCTATCTTGCATCGTTTTTACTTGTTTCTCACACCTTAGTGTGCCTTGGGGATCCCTGGGGGTTTTCCCTTTTACCGGGAGATTATCTTCCTGCCCTCCCTTGCTCCCCGCGTCTCTCGCGGGTGCCAGCGGTGGTTTTCTGCCGCGGCCGGTCCTTTCATCACGACCGCGGCTGTATGCACTTCCCTGCCCGCTCACAGGCTCCCTGCGCGGGCAGAGTGCACGCGCCCCTTCCCCCGACGGGTGCACGGCCGCGAGCACTTCCCTCGCGTGCAGCGGCCATCTTAGACGTACCTCCATGCGGTCTGCTTCCTAGTTGCCGTGCAGTCGGTCGCCTCGATCTCTCCTGGGCACACTAATGGTCTGAATATTATTTTATTATTGCTCTTCTCTGTGGGTTACTCAACCCTTTAGTTCTCTCCTACCCTACTTCATTAGCTTGCATTTTGATCTTTGCAAATTATTGCCATTATGCAGGATAGGGATGATGGGCCTACAGATCCCTCTGGGGACTTTAACATGGAGACTGCTGAGAGTGCTATGGCCTCTCAGGAATTTCAAGCCTTGCTTGAGGCCACTATGGCTTCTTCACTACAGAAGGCTATTGCCTCAGCCATGGGGGCTGTCTCCTCCTCCTTTACCCACTGCCTGCATTCTATGGTTTTACCTGCAATGGCCACCCCGGCTCCCCAGGGTGGGGGGTCCCCTTCCCCTGCCCAGACAGTGCCTGGGGCACGTAAGGCTAAGGCCAAGTCCAAAAATGTCGGCTCCCACTCCTCGATGCAGGTGCTACCTGCCATGAATGACACGCTGGATGCGGTCACTGATAGCGCGCACCCCACGCGCAAAAGAGCCCCTGGCTGGGCTAAAAAGGCTAGACTATGGAAAAGGGCTAGAGCCCTTGATGATGGGTCGGATACCGACCGGAGTGTGGAGGACGAATCCGACCTTATGGGATATGACTCCTTTGATGAGGGTGAATCTGGCGAGGATTTGCCCCTTACGGGCGTGACCCCCTCGGGCTCCTCTGCCAAGGCCAGTGGCCAATTGTTGGACACCTCTGGGGATACCAAGGCGATTCTTGACCCACAGGGTAACCCCCTGTTCGACCCAGATGACCTGCGACACCCCAGGTCCGCTGAGTGGGTTCCCCCAGACCATATTGCCCACTATGTGGCTAAGCGTATTTGCACCCCGCTATCTAAAGAAGGCCGCAATAAACTGCGCGCCGAATGCCCAAGACGTTCCCTCCTGGGCTCTGCCGGCAGAACCCCAGATATTGACCCCCAGATTGCCCAATTCCTCAATAAGTCGGGCTGGAAGCCCAAGAAGGGTCTTGACCACTCCCTGAAGGGGTGCCAGGACAAGATCCTGGATACTCTGGGGCCCCTATTGAAGCTATACGTGCTTCTCGATGCCGCCAGAACTGGAGACTCAGTTTTGGATGTGGACGTGGCCATTGGATGGGTCCAGCGGGCTATATGCCTACTGGGAAATGCTAATACAGCTATGTCCTCCGAGAGGCGTAAGGCGATCCTCCTAAAGATCGACCCTAAGTTGGCCGCTATGACAGTGGCGGAACCTGACCCGACTGAGGAGGGCTTACTGTTCGGCTCCTCCTTCGTAAAGGACATGGGTTCCTATGTAAAGTCCTTTACGGCAATTGATAAGGCGCAGGCGAACATGAAGCGCATGTTCGCGCCCAAGGTTTTTGAAGGGGCCGGGCGTAGCAGGAACCGTCCACCCGGTCGCGGTTACAGAGGCTCGTTCCGGGTGCCCAGAGGTTCCTTTTTTCCCTCACGAGGATTTCAAGACCCGAGAGCCCCCACCTTCTTCCCAGCCAGAGGCAGAGCTTGGGGTTCCAGATACCCCCGCAGTGGCGCTCCAAACAGATGTCCTTACGGTGAGTACCCTTTCTTCCCCACTCGCTCAGATACGGGTAGTGGGGAGGCTAGCCTTGTTTTACCACAGGTGGGTGGCTCTGACCTCAGATGCTTGGGTGCTACAATGTGTAAGGGGATATCGCCTAGAGTTCGTTTCTATGCCTGTCCAGTTTTGTCCCCCCAGAGAACTGTCTCTTCCACCAGATCAGGACGAGATGATTTCCGCGGAAGTCGTGGAAATGTTGTCCAAGGGCGCAATAGAGGAACTGCCGTTCGCCGCAAGAGGCTTTACGAGCAATTTGTTCCTGGTACCAAAGAAAGGGGGTGGGGTTCGCCCCGTGATAAATCTTCGCCCCCTCAATGCTTTCCTTCGTTACCAACATTTCCAGATGGGGAGCATACACTGCCTCAGAGACCTTCTATGCCAGTCGGATTGGCTGGCCAAACTGGACCTGAAGGACGCTTACTTCACGGTCCCCATTGCTTCTGACTGCGGGTACTACCTCCATTTCACTTGGCATGGGCGACGATGGCGCTTCACCTGCCTGCCTTTCGGTCTATCTTCGGCTCCTTGGTGCTTCACCAAGCTCTTGAAGCCGGTGGTGGCATTCCTCCGAACCCGAGGGGTCCGCCTCATTATTTAACTTGACGACATTCTGATTTTGTCCCGGTCGAGGGAGGACCTCCTCCTACTCCTGGAATGGACAACCGACCTTTTGCAAGGTTTTGGATTTCTGAACAATTGGGACAAATCGGTCCTGACCCCCGCCCAGTCCATAGAATTTCTGGGCTTCAAAGTGGATTCCGTCCAACAGTTTCTGTTCCTACCGGATTCCAAGATGAAAGCCATCCAGAAGGAAATCCGGAGGGCTCTTCGTGTTTCAGACTTGTCCGTCAGACAATTAGCGAGAATTATTGGCCTTCTCGCAGCCTCTATTCAGGCGATCTTCCCGGGTCCACTACATTACAGAGCCCTTCAGCGGCTCAAGGGGTCACACCTTCGATCGGGTCACTCCTACGAATCTCGGATACGCTTGGACGCGGAATCCAGAGACGAGTTGGAGTGGTGGTTGGCACACATGGAGGCGTGGAACGGGAGAGCCATTTTCGGTTCCGCCCCAGACGTGGTGATAGAGTCCGATGCCAGCTTTCACGGCTGGGGTGCTCGTTGTGGAGACGTTTCCACAGGCGGCAGATGGTCCGACACCGAGAAGTTGCTTCACATCAACTGCTTGGAACTCCTGGCGGGGGCCTTCGCGATCTGCAGCCTTACCCCAGAGCGGGCAAATTGCTGCGTTCTTCTCAAGATGGACAACGTGTCAGCGGTCCGTTACATAAATCACCTAGGGGGTACCAAATCCAAGATGTTAGCGATTCTAGCAAAAGAATTCTGGCAGTTCTGCCTCTACAACAACGTCTCGGTGACGGCAGAAAACATCCCGGGTCT
Organism: Pelobates fuscus; assembly: GCF_036172605.1. NCBI lineage: Eukaryota > Metazoa > Chordata > Amphibia > Anura > Pelobatidae > Pelobates > Pelobates fuscus. Next base: position 75,673,062 of record NC_086322.1, on the reverse strand, counting down.
GGACAATTCGGGAGCGGATTGGAATTCCAGACACTTAAGAGACTCTGGGGATTGGCGTTTACACGCTTCTGTGTTCTGGAGCATAGCCAGGTTATGGGGAATGTTCAGGTTAGATCTGTTCGCTTCGAGACTGAACACGCAGCTCCCGAAGTTCTACAGTTGGAGGCCGGATCCGGCTGCGGTAGCGATGGACGCCTTTCTCCAGGAATGGCCTCGGGGTCGCCTGTACGCATTTCCCCCATTCAACATGATCGCTCGCACGATCTCGAAGTTGGTTCGACACGACTGCTGTCTGGCACTTGTCACCCCTCTATGGAGGTCTCGACCATGGTTCCCTCCATTGATGGAATTGTCGATAGACTACCCTTGATTGATACCGGTCTTCCCAGAACTCCTTCTGGATCCGGATGGGAACTCACACCTAGTATTACCTAGTATAACGACACCAGTTACCCCTGATGGCGTGGTTCCTTTCAGGGGACCTTGGGTTGTCCCAGACGTTCCGCGAACAACTCTCATGCTCCTCGATAACGCCTGGGCTCCGGGTACACGAGCAGCTTACCGAGCTTCAGGGAGATCGTGGTCTGGTTGGTGCCTGGAAAGGGCAATGGATCCCGTATCTGCCCCTCTACATTTGATCCTGGAATTCCTCACGTTCCTGTTCGACTCAGGCAAGGCTTATCACACGATCAACCTTTTCCGTTCGGCCATTTCGGCCGGTCATAAGGGTTTAGACGGTTCCCCTGTTGGCAGACATCCCTTTGTGTGTCGCCTTCTCAAGGGTATTCGCCTTGCTCGCCCCCCTCGGCCTCGTTTTTCTGCCTTTTGGGATGTCAACGTTGTGTTGCAGTTCATATCATCGTGGTTTCCTAACCAGGATCTGACTCTCAAGCAGTTGTCATCCAAACTAGTGATGTTACTCTGTTTGATTTCTTGCAAGAGGGTCTCCGACGTCAGGGCCCTGGATTGGGACGCCATTGCCAGAAGGCGTTACTTTTGACATATCCAGAAGGACTAAGTCGGCTTCCAAGTCGTTTACATACCCTAGGTTTTCGGATTGTCCGGCACTCTGTCCGGTGGATTGCCTTAAGGCTTACTTGGACGTTACACGTCCCCTGCGTTCATCCGAACTACATGCATTGTTCATATCCTTTAAATCACCCCACGTCCGATTTTGACACCTACCCAGGGATGCTGGTTACGATGGCTATTGTCTTCGGCGGGTATAGACACCTCGGTGTTTACGCCTCATTCTGTGATAGGCGCGATGGCTTCGAAAGCATCTACGGTCGGTTGTCGTATGGAAGACATTATGCGGGTGGCGGATTGGTCTCGAGAATCGATCTTTCGAGAATTATATTTCAGACCAATTGAACACATCGCATCTCGGGTGATTGCACAGCTTTGAACTTGCATAATATGAGCGTCCGTGTCTTTAATAAAATTCCCAGATTTTACTAGTAACATGACGTAAAGCCATGATTTTATTAAAGACACGGAGGCGAGTATTATTCCATCCCACCCTCCCGGTGTGGATATGGGATGTGAGATGCTTTGGAACCCTTCAGGTACATTACAATTGGTCTATATTTCGATCATTTTTTGTACAGTTTATATGTTTTATTCTAAATTACTAATTATGTTATATTTCTATTTCAGAATTCAGTTTAGGCTGTGACTCCCGACGGTTGTATGTGGTAAGTCTACAGTTTTGAGTTTGGAAATTACCATATTTCTCTGTCTTTTTTAGCTTGAAGTTATCACTTTGTTCCCGTTTTCCTGTTTCGGTCAAGTGGGACATCATTCATCTTACCTGGTCTTCGGTTTCACAAGAAAGAGGGGGATTGTGGGAGACACAGGACTTATATAGTTACTTCCTCTATTCTGTGATTGGTTGCCTATGTGCCTATACAGTTTTTTTCTTTCCTCTATCTTTGCTGCTGAGGAAATAAAGAAAGAGTTATGCATAATACTCGCCTCCGTGTCTTTAATAAAATCATGACTTTACATCATGTTACTAGTAAAATCTGGGAATTATTGTTTTATGGCTATTAATATAACATCATAAATCATTGTTGAAGTTTAAAATTATTTTATCTAAGAATTTGAATAGAATGCACAAACATGATGTGGTCACTACTGGCTCAAACATGACCATGGCAATATATAGTTGTTATATTACTCTCCACCCCATAGCCCGGAGAAACTAGAGGCCACTCATATAAATAGCAAGCTCAGCAAGCAGAACTTATTGTATTTTTACTTTCATTGCAACAATGATTATTAGTGATTATCAAATGGTGTACCAATCTCATATCTAGACCTTTTCAATAATTATATAAAATATATATTTTTTTGAGAAATTAAACATCAGTATGTTTATAAAGATTCTGGGAGCTGAGATGACATGTAAAACAGAAAACATAATTTTTACGTTTACAACAATATCAGCCCAGCATGAAGATAGGAATAGTGGGCATTGTTGAGGTTCTGTAGTAGATTAAAGCTGTTAAAATTCTATAGTAAGTCCAACTCTGAGTTTTTCAAACACACACAAAAACATGTGTATGTAACAGTGAAATTTGTATTGTGAGAAAATATGACTTTTGAAGAATTCTAATTCTTGTGTCTCCAGAACTGTAATATGGGATTGATACACACCTAATTAACATGTATCTTTTATACTACATGATATTATATATCATTATATTACATTAACATTGTTAATGTTCGTGTGAATGTTCAGGTAATGTTGAGGTTACTAATTATTGTTAGGGTACTACCCCAGAGAAGCTTGTAGTGAGAATATCACTATCTGTTTTTCTGTAGTTTCTCTGACTATCTCCACTCAGGTTGTGAAAAAAGGTTAAGTAAATGTATATTATTGGTTAAATAATGTGAAATGTAATCATGTTTTGAAAATATCAGAGTTGGCAAATTTTGCAAATGTCTGCACATTGATCTACATTTTGCAATTTGGTTTTAAGTTCATCATAAATTACTGTTTAGTGAATACAATGTTGTGTCTATGGAAACTCCTCTAGTACATATTTGATATCTCGCTGACAATCTAAATAAAATGCTGCAAGTAATATGAGAACTAAAATATACTGTATACACTCATCTAGTACAACCTGATAATTTTGACCAATATACTGCAATATATCTAAAGATTAGGTTTATCCTGAACTGTAATTCGTCTAAATTTGAGGCTATTGGGTGATTACCCGAATTCTGTAACGCCAAATCGTCTGGTTCATGAAACAAAAAACGTGCACAATGGACAGTCATGCTTGATTTGATTCATGATTCATGATCTGGAGTTCTATTCTTGACACCAAGAAAAAAGGTGGTCAGAATTGCTGACAACCCAAATAAAACTGGAAAAAAGGAGAACTCAATGTAGAATCTATTTTTTTTTCTGTTTTGGTTTGTGGGTGAAAATAAGCAGCTTAGTTTACCATGATGGACAGACCAATCATGTGGACTGTATCACCTGATCTATCAAGAGGTGAATTAGGATGATTAATGGTTAGGGGAAAGCCACTAAATACTATAGTTACATAGATGAAAAGAAACATGTGTCCATCGAGTTCAGCCTTTTTCACATCATTTTTGCTGTTGATCCAAGAGAAGAAAAACACTAAGTTTGAAGCCCTTTCCAGTTTTGTAACAAACTAGGAATACATTTCTTTTGTACCCCAGAGTGGCAAACTGACCAACAGATGAAAAAAAGAGAAACAGTAAAACAATCAATAGTTGCAAGCAGGATTCTTTCAGACACTTTGGCTGCAGCTAAGAGGGAGTGCGTGTGTGTGTGTTCAGTCCAGTGTTTGTTGTACAAGTGTGTGAACACTGTGCAGTGCACTGTATGCAGTGCAGTGTTTCTCAAAGTCAGACTTAATAATGTTACATTAGAAAATACATCAAGTAGCAATCCATTTTGCAACACAAACATTTATTTTTGAATATAGTTGTATAGTTTACATATCCCAAATTTATTTTGATAATAAAAACGAAACCACCATCATCAATGTTGTGTCCTAATCCCAAGAAGAAATTGAGGAAGGGTAAGGGATAGTGCTCCCAAATCCATCAGTAGTGCTTCTGAAAGTCTGAACACCTCTTCCTCGGCCATGAGATAGGGGGGTTGCGAGGGAAAATATAGAAGAGAAACACTAAAGGGGTAAGACATTTAAAAGGGTGGATAAGAAACACAAAAGGGGGTAAGATGTTCAAGAGGCGGGTGAAGAGGCATTTTTGTTTATTGGGTGGGTGGCAAAATCCGTCTTCACTTGTGTAAACAAAAATCCTTGCACCGACCCCATAAACAACAGCAATTTTTTTCCATTCAAATTGATTCAGCCAAACCATTTTTTTCACTGTGTGCAATTCTAGTGGGCATATGAGATTGCTCAGCTGGTCAGTTTCGCTTTGAGAGTAATTTTAAGTGTAAATTACTAACGCGGTATGATTGTATTTTCCTTTTTTGCTAGAACATAAAAGATGTGGAAAGAAACATTTTATAGTATGTAAAATAGCTTGTTATTTCCAGCCTACACAACAGTTTGATTTATAGTAATGAGATAAAGTCATTTTTTATGTAATGATGGCACTTGTACAATTTGGGTACAAAAATAGCTTGTGAAAGATTTCTGTTTGCAATTCTGTCACTTGAAACTTGATCACAATAAGAATACATTTTTGTTTCTTTATTACTGCATGCTTTGGCAGTTATTGCTACCATAAAAATAATGCTCAATTTTGTATTCATGATTGTACACAGTATCAATTTAAGATGCACAAAAAGAATAACATGACTTTTTTATTGTAAGACAAGGAAAAAGTTCATGAAATAAAAATCTAACTATAGATAATGTTACATTAACAGATATGTTTAAATGGACACAAATGTAAAAAAAAAATAAAAGGTGAATTAATCTTAAAGTATTAATAATTTCTCATCATTACTTGTCTTTGGTTTATATACATCTGTTTACAGTACTATTTATATTAATGGCACCTGCAAAACTCATGTATACCTGCACAACACTGCACAAATCCTAAGGGCAGGCTTAATAACAGGAAAAAGGAGGGAGGAAATGGGAGGAGGTAACCCAATGGAACTCAGATAATGTTTCAAACAGTTCGCAAACTGTTTGACTACTTACCTTGGGGGTTCCCAGGTCACTCCTGACAGTATAGCAGGCTATGATGGTTATGGCGCTTTCGAGTGTTCCAATAATTGGATTTCAACTGTGCTAAGCATTTGATGGACTTCCTACTGACCTATATACAGTCATGTGACTGTGTGTATCAGTCACAGATGACCAATTACTGTATACCTGTTTTTTTTCTTTATACGACATGATATAATCTGTATAAAATTGCAAAGACATCTCCATTCAGTGATTGTATGATGAATTTACGCATTCATTCCTGATTTATTCATAATCTAAGGCTGTTTATGGTCAAAACTCTGCTCTCATTACCTAAACCATTGGAAACAAAGGTCCCTGGTAGATCCTGGTGCGTTTGGTTTTCAACAAATTACGATTCACTCATTTTGGGCAATTGGTGTGTTTTCCAAATTCTGTAATTACAATTTTTTTTTTAAATAATAAAAAAAAAATGTGTTATTCAGAGCTCAATACCCCTCATCATCTTATGAATTAAAAAAAAAAGCATTTAAAAAAAAAAAGGAAGCAGTAGCTGCAGTACCTCTTACACTATCACCTTTAGGTTGATCAGAGAGGATATGGATGATGGTGCCAGTTGATGAAAGAGGCAAGTTGGATAGGGACAGTTTGACACCTCATCATCCCAGGGATGTATCCACCAGTCCACTGTTGTTCAGTTTGTTGGATTTCATTACAGTCCCCCACCATCTTTAAACTCCAGCCACTATTGAACTCATATTTGATGCTGTAGCAGGACACCATGAGAGGGATACACAGTAACAGCCAAGAATATTGCCGAACTGAAACAGTTTTGTAAAGACGAATTGTTAGAAATTCCTCCTAATCATTGGACTAATCTACAACTAAAGAAAAATGATGTTACTGTTAGATAATTATGTATTGAGTAATTTCAAAGGGTTCACATACATTCCCTGGCCACTATATATAAACACATATGTATAGTTAATTATGTTTCTAGCTAACTACATTACATTAAGGTTGTAAGAATACTATTAATTTATTTCCCTACGCTATTCTGTCTAATGTGTTTGTTTAACTCTCTGACAGTTAAGAATTTCACTTAGGATTATTAATATATTTGCAAATCAGGCCTGGAGAAAAGATAATTAGGTTCAAGGACATTATATATTTGTTTTGTATGAGATTATTAAATCGATGGGCCTGAGTGAAAGATAATTAACATTAATGACAATATATATTGTAACAGGACCATACAGTGATGAGTTAATGTTATAATGACTTGGATATTGAATAAAATCTAATTAAAAAGACATTGCTATTTTTTTTTTACTATACTTGCAGAAGCATTTAGCGTCATTAAAACTTGCAGCAAATCCGTTAAGCCACCTGTCGTCATTTCTTATTTTTGTGCACCTCTAGAATTTTTCTTTATGCTGTACTTTGGAAAGCACTGGACTCACAAACAGAAATTACTGTGTGTTATTTATTCATTGAGTAATGTTAGATATCAGCATTAAATGAAATATGCAATGGTGGGCCCTATTTAAAGGGGATATGCAGTTGGTCACCTCTGTGGAAGCTGATATGCAGAGGTCTCCATGACCTGAATAGCCAGGAAGGTTATCACATTTCAAACAAACAATAGATAGACTTCACTTTAAAAACGAATAACCTCTAAAGGTGATCACACGGTATATACATACACGTATCAGAATTTTGTTTTTGCTTTACAGTGCGGGGGTGCAGTGCGAGGAGAAAAATTAAAACCGAACACAAAAACAGTGTAATATGTTTAACAATAAACTAAAATATAATGGTGTAAAATAGGTACACTCACACTTTATAGAGCTACTGAGAGCTCTGCTGTATTTAGCGTGGACGGTATAATCCCCATCTAAGGATATAGTATAGCAGTGGTGATGGTATTTCTCCAGAAAATAATATATGTGAATACAAAAAGTGGAGATATCCAATGGTACAGTATAAAAGAAGTAAACTGTATTGAGTTAAAGCTAGGTATCCTACTTACATTTTCCAGAGCATGGACCTGCTCTAGTATTTTAGCGTGTTGGTGGTATTATCCCAACCTGGGATTCGTGGAACCAGGAAGCCAATAGGTAATAGAGTAAAATTCTAATTAAATAAAACTTAAAAGGATTAACTTTATTACAACATAAAACGCAACAATACTATTTAAATAGATCCAAATAGGCTATAAAACCGCATTTTATGCGTTTCACCTTGGGGTTTCACTTCTGATGAAACCCCAAGGTAAAACGCATAAAGTGTGGTTTTATAGCCTATTTGGTTGTTACGATTAAGTTACAACTACAGAGTCTTTTGTCTGACTTGGAACACTTTTTATTTTATAAATATGTAATGTTACCAGTGATTTGTGTTCTGTCTGTATATGCAGTGTCTATAGTCCATTATGTGGGTTACTTTCTAGATCTTTAATATATGTGAAATCTCAGATTTCTGCTATGGTATTGCCATGGTCCTAAAAAAAATGTACAATAGTTCTTTACAACATCCAGGTTGGACATTAAGGCCCATTTACACTACAACTCCATTAGGCTTCTTAACTCGGTCCCAAGTTTTCTGATAAAAATTAAATAAATTAACTCTACTGGCGATCAGTGTAACACTGTGTGTTTAACCCTAAAATGTAAACTTTTTTTTAGAGTTTACCTCTAAAAAAATGGAATGTTTTACATAGCAAGTTTAAACCTACATGGCCACTTCATTGAGATGACTGAGTAGACTTTAGCGTTGCTTTAATTAAAATCTTACTTCAGCTGCAAAAAGTGTGTTCAATTATT